>NC_048597.1:114404328-114486828 GCF_003668045.3 Cricetulus griseus
TAAGTATGGAGGGCGTACGTGCCTTGCCCTTTCCCCATCCTGGCCAAGGCCACTATCTGCCCATATAGGTTATCATAAGGGACCCAGTAGAGGCTGCCGCCTCAGTCTCGTGGTATGACCTACTTTCCACCTGATTCTGGATGACCTTGGGGACACAGGTGTTTCTGGGAAAGGGGAGGGGAGAGAAAGGGTGGACAGCAGACAGTGGAATCTGTATCCAGCTGGGTACCACAGGTCTGCATGTCAGCTGAACCATTCTGGGAGGAAGAAAAAGCCTGAGTGACCAGAGAGCTGCTGGTTTGAGACCCTAGTGGGAGGCCTGGTGGACCACAAGAGACCAGGTAATGCAGTAATGGGGGTGGGGCGAGGTTGCCAGCATGGTCATAGGGGAGCAGCTAGGAGATAAGTGCTAAAGGCTCCCCATATCAGCCTCTCTGTGGACAGTGTTGCTCTAGGACAAGGGACTTGGCCCTTGGTGCTGGGGATATAGCTAGTAAATAGGTACTGACAGGTTCTGTACCCAGCCCTGGCTATAATGGGGGCATACCTGTAATCCCAGTCAGTATTCCTAGTGCTCTACACTCAGGTGGAGGAGGAGGGTTGGGAGTTTAGTTTCATCCATGGCTACATACAGAGCTCAAAGCTATCGCCACTTACAGGAGCCTTGTCGCTAAAGAAAAATAATAATCTTGCTTTCAGATTGCCTCGATGGGCCAGACAGTGATGGCACACACCTTTAATCTGGGCACTCAGGAGGCAGAGGCAGGTAGATCTCTGAGTTCCAAACCAACCTGGTCTACAGAGTGAGTTCCAGGACAGTCAGGTCTACACAGAGAAACCCTGTCTGGAAATATGAGAGGAGAGAGAGAGAGAGAGAGAGAGAGAGAGAGAGAGAGAGAGAGAGAGTCCTTAAGTAGAACCCTTGGAGGGAGCTGGGGCTCTGGAACCTCTAGGACAATTTAATGAAACCTGGTCTCAAAATATAAAGAAAAAAGAGAAAGGAAGGCTGAGGGTTTATCAGTGGACTGCTTGCCTAGTATGTGCAGGGCCCTGGGTTCAATCCCCAGTGCTGGGGGAGTTTGGGGGGGGGTGTCATATCTCCATGTGACATTTGTGGTGCTGGAGACTGAACTCAGGACTGCATTATGCTGGGAAAGTGGCTATACCTCTCTGAGTTACACTCCCAGTTGAGCTGTGGATCTATCTAGACCCATAGTGACCATTTTTTTTTTTCCATTTAAGTCCTTGTTTTCCAGATGGGTAAAGGTCATAGTAGGTTGAGGTCAGAACACAGGGCTGGCATCTGTCTCCCTAAACTTCCAGCATTTCTTGGGTTGGGGACAAAAAAAAAAAAAAAAACAAGGGACGGGAGTGGCAGGATGGAATACCAACGACCGCCTGTGTTGCAGCTGAGCTGTGTGCATGGCTTGGCGGGTGACTGTGCCGGAGCTACATGACCAGCTGCAGTGTCCCATTTGCCTGGAGGTCTTCAAGGAGCCTCTGATGCTACAGTGCGGCCACTCCTACTGCAAAGGCTGCCTGGACTCCTTGTCCCAACACCTGGACTCAGAGCTGCGTTGTCCTGTGTGTCGTCAGTCAGTAGACTGCAGCAGCTCCCTGCCTAATGTCTCTTTGGCAAGGGTGATCGATGCCCTGAGGCTCCCTGGGGACACAGAGCCCACCGTCTGCGTGCACCACCGAAACCCTCTCAGCCTCTTTTGTGAGAAAGACCAGGAGTTCATCTGTGGTCTCTGTGGCCTGCTGGGCTCCCACCAACACCACCGAGTCACACCAGTCTCCACTGTCTACAGCCGCATGAAGGTGCGAGGGGAGGGGAGGCCACTAGAGGGAGGAGAGGAGCAAGGGGCAGCTCTCCTGAGCTCTCTCTTGTGCCTCTACTGGGTGGAAGAAGCCGGCTGCACTCCACCCCTCCCCCAACTCCATTTTGGGAGCATAAGTCTTCCATATACAAACATGCATCCATCCATTGGTTTTTAACGTCTATTTGTTTACTGACCGATTGTGTGCACTTGTGTATACCATGGTGTATGCTTGTGGGAGTCAAAGGACAACTTGTGGAAGTCAGTTCTCACCTTTCATGTGGGGCCCCATTCCCTAGTTTTGAGCAGCTTATACCAGGCGCTGGGGATCGCAGCTGCAGGAATGAGGGGAGCCTCTTGACAGACCTTTCCCCTCCTTTTTCTTTGCATCTCTGGCTTGTTTTATTTTGTTTTGCTTGCTGTGCTAGAGACAAAACTCAAGGCTTGGTTTATAGCTTAAGCAGCAGCACTCTACCTCGAAAGCAGCATCACCAGGTATCCTTTAATTCAGTGGGGTAGTTTATCTGAGGCAAGGTTTTACTATATGGTAGCTCAGGCTGACCTTGAATTCACTATGCAGCCCAGATTGGCCTTCAACTGTAAATCTTGTCTCATTCTTCACAGAGCTGAGATTAATAGGCATGCACCACCATTTTTTTCTTTTTACAGTTTTTTTTTTTTCATTTCTGTGTGTGCATATGTACGGAGGCCAGAGAACATCTTCCAGGAATCAGTTCTCTTATTCCACCATGTAGGAACCAGGATCAAATCATTGGCCTGGCATCTTAAGAACTCCTAAATCGACAGGTTGTGGTGATGCACGCCTTTAATCCCAGCACTCCGGAGGCAGAGGCAGGTGAATCTCTGTGAGTTCGAGGCCAGCCTGGTCTACAAAGCTACACAGAGAAACCATGTCTCAAAAAAATAAATAAATAAAAGGAAAAAGCTTTGAAAGAAAATAAAAAGCTCCTAAGTTTATCTGTTCACAAGCAGGAGGGGAGGGCCTTTGCTCCCTGCTGTGCTTCAGGGTCTAGAGCAGTGGTTTTCATCCTGTGGGTCACAGCCCTTTAGGGTTAACTAGCATTTTCACAGGGGTCACATACCAGAAATCCTGCATATCAGGTATTTACATTATGATTCATAAAAGCAGCAAAATTACAGTTATGAAGGAGCAAAACAAAAAGATTTTATGGTTGGTGGTCACAATGTGAGGCATTGCATTAAAGGGTTACAACATTAGGAATCTTGAGAACCACTGGTCTACAGCCGCAGCTGGCAAGTGGTAAATATATATATATATATATATATATATATATATATATTTCAATTAAATTCCTCAGCCCATGGGCCTCAAGTGGACACATCAACATTTATTATTAAAAATTTTTCAAATGTAATATATAAGGCTAGAGATGTAACTAAGTGGTATAGTGCTTGCCTAGAATTCCCCAGTGAGGGGCTGGGGTGTGGCTCAGTGGTAGAGCACCTGCCTAGAATCCCCCAGTGAGGAGCTGGGGTGTGGCTCAGTGGTAGAGCACCTGCCTAGAATTCCCCAGTGAGGAGCTGGGGTGTGGCTTAGAGGTAGAGAGCTTGCCTCGCAAGTGCAAAGCCCTGGATTTTGCTGGACTGAAAGAGGTTAGTTTTATTGTTCTTTTTAGTTCCTTTTACCTGGAAAGACAAGTATAACAAACATCAGGACTAGCAGTGCCTGTGCCTTTTACCTACATGTACACACTGGGTGTCTAATACATGCAGGCACTATGTTTGTATCTGCTATAGCAGTAGGCAAAAGAAAGTCCTACCAGGCCTGGAAGATGCATCACTTGGTATATGATGAGTTCTGTGTGTTGGATGTCCAGGTGAGATACTGGCTTCTGTCAAGAAGCAACTTAAAGAAGGAAGGGCTTATTGTGGCTCATGATTTGAGGGTACAGACCGTCATGGTGAGGAGGGCGTGGTAGGAGGAGCAGGAGGTGGCCAATCGCATCCACAATCAGGAAGCAGAGATAGACAGATGCTGGTGCTCAGCTTGCTGCCTCCTTTTTTCTCAGTCCTGGACCCCAGCCCTTGCATGGTGCCACCCACACTCAGGTTAGGTTTGTCTTCCCGGATTAAACCACTCTAGAAACACCTTTACAGACATACCAGAGATTCACATCCACATCATTTCTAAATCTGGTCAAACTGACTTAAGATTAACCATCACAGTGGTTGTGCATCCTGCAAAGTCACTAGTCAGGGAAGGCTTCCTAGAGGAAGCGGACTTCCAACCTGAGAGCTGAATCACAAGGAAGACCGGGAGAAGAGGAGGAGAGAAAGCAGCACCTACAAACGAGCAGGAGGCATGTGTGTGGTCATTCCAGCGCTGGGGAGATGGCACTATGGTGAGGGCACTTGTTGCACGAGGGCCTGAATTTACATCTCCAGTACCTGTGTAAAAAGCCAGATATGGCCATGTTTGTCTGCAACAGCAACAGTGTGGGAGAAAGAGACAGGATGGCTGGGCTGGCTGACTGCCAGCTGACTTCAGCGTCACAGAAAGGCAGAGAGCTGGACACCTGACACCCTTCTCTAGGTTCCACTGGTATACAAATGGGTATGCACCCCTACATATATGTGTGCATCATACACACACACACACACACACACACACACACACACACACACACCATCCCACAACTCAGGAGGGAAAGTGAGCCAGGTAGGGTGGTAAATACCTATAGTCCCAGGATTGGAAACGTGGAGGCAGGAGGACCGGAAGTTCAAAGTCAGCTTTGGTTATATATATCAAGTTTGGGCCAAGCAGAGTTACATAAAACCCCCTTTTAAAAGAGGAGAGAGAGAAAGAGGGAGGAAGAGAGAGAGAGAGAGAGAGAGAGAGAGAGAGAGAGAGTGCTAAGAGGGAAAAAAAGAAGGGTCAGGCATGGTGACACATGGGAGGCAGAGGCAGGCAGATGTTTGTGAGTTCAGGGGCCAGCCTGGTCTACATGGTGAGTTCTAGGCCAGCCAGGCCTATAGAGAGACCTTCTCTCAAACAAACACAAAGGAGAAGTGAAAGGAAGGAGGGAAGGAAGGAGGGAGGGAGAATTTGGAGCCAGATGAGGCAGGCAAGTAAGCTGGACCCAGATCATAGAAGGCTGCATGAGCCAGGAAGGGGCCTGGAGTTTATTTAGAAGCCACGGGAAGATGGTGGTCTCTGGAGGTTTGAAGCCTGGTGTGATCAGATCTCCCTGGCTGGAGAGTGGACTAGAGCGAGGCTGAAGGCTGCAGGAGGGTCTGCAGGGACCAGGAACCAACAAGAGAAACAGGTAAAGAAGTCCAGATGAGGCAGGATGCTTGGAAGGAAGATGAGGAGACCCTGAGGTCTGAGGGTGGGAAGGAGGGTGAGATCCTGAGGTCTGAAGGAGGGTGAGGAGACCCTGAGGTCTGAAGGAGGGTGAGGAGACCCTGAGGTCTGAGGGTGGGAAGGAGGGGGCATGCAACTGCCTACAGCATCACAGGCAGGTGGGCTGCATGAGATATTCAGTAGTCCACATTGAGTGACACCATTGCTGTGGACCAGGGCTCAGGATATGGGGAGAGGGCTGGAGAGCTGTCTTAGCAGTTTTATGAGCACATACTGTTCTTTGCAGAGGACCTGTTTGGTTCCAGCACTCCTGTCAGGTGACTCACAACCACCGGCTGCAGGGGAATCCCATGGCTCAGGCCTCCTTGGGCACTGACACTTACATGCAAACACTCCATATGGAGTCACACACACATACACTCACAAAATTCAAAATAAAATAAATCTATTTTAAAATCCCTTTTTAAAAAAGAGTGGGGCAACCAGGCGTTGGTGGCACATGCCTTTAATCCCAGTACTTGGAAGGCAGAGGCAGGTGGATCTCTGTGAGTTCGAGACCAGCCTGGTCTACAAGAGCTAGTACCAGGATAGTCTCCAAAGCCACAGGGAAACCCTGTCTTGAAAAAACAAAAAACAAACAAACAAACAAAAAGAGTGGGGCAAAGGCTGTGGAGATAGATTAATCAGTATGGTGCTTGCTGTGCTAGCATGAAGAATTGAGTTAGATTCCTAGAGACACATAAAAAGTCGGGGTGTAATAGTATGTGCTGGTAATCCCAGCACTGAGGAGGCAGAGACAGGCAGATCTTTGGGGCTTCCTGGCCAACCATCCTGCTTAGCTGAATTAGGGGAGCCTCATACACTGACAGGCCCTGTATCAAAATACGAGTTGGAGAGTGCATGAGGAATAACACCTGAGGCTCACCTTTGGCCTCCACATACATGTGCATTATCTGCACATGTGTAAACATGCACACAGGGTATGGGGAGACAGAAAGAGAGGGCACATGAGGAGGGACAGGGGGAACAGTAGTAGACAGTAGCATTCTGGGAATCAGAGTCCAGCACCTTCACATCAGCTATCTGTGTCTATGAGGGCTGGTCTCAGCTCTCTCTGCTTAAGGAGGTGACCGTTGGTGCTCCCTCCTGAGACTCCTGGAGATGCTCTGAGACCTGCTTGTCTAGGGCAAGAACACAGTATCAGTTGCCCCTGGATACCTGGGCTTGCTTGTTTCTTTCCCTTTTTTAAAATAATTTTTAGACTTGCTTTATTATTTTCTGTGCATGAGCATCTTGCCTGAATGTATTTGTGTGTATCATGTGCATGCCTGGTGCCCGGGGAGGTCAGAAGAGGGTGCCGGGTCCCCTGGGACAGAGCTAGGGATGGTTGTGAGCTGCCACATGGGTGCAGAGAATCAAACCACTAGGAAGTTTCTCCAGCTTCTTGTTCCCCTCTTCATTGCCCTTTCGCTCCCCCCTTTCCTCTCCTTCCCCTGCCTCCCTTCCCCTTCTTCCTCCCCTCTCCCCTTCTTCTCCCCATACCTCTCCTCCCTCTCTCATCTCTGCTTTCTCCTTCCCCTTCTCTTTTCCTCCCTGACATAGTCTGGTTAAATGTAATGTAGGCTGGCCTTGAACCCCTGCCTCAGCCTCCTGAGTGTTGGGGTGAAAGGTGTGCACCATTACATCCACATTCCTTAAATACTCTTCACCTGTGTATGGAGGACACCTAGCTCTGGTTCCTTCTCTGGCTCCACTGTCACGGTTGCTGGGAAACTCCCAGGAAGGGAAGAGTCCCATACTGCACAAGGAGAGGGACAAGCAATTGGCCGCTGCTCACAGGACCATGGCATGTCACCTGCAGGAAGAACTCGCAGGCCGCATATCTGAGGTGAAGGAGGAACAGAGGAAAGTGGAGGAGCACATTGGCAAATTGGTGAACAACAGGACCCGGATTATGGTAAGTCCCTCCCCTCTGCCTGGGGACCTAGATCCATGCACCCCATTTCCTACAGATCTCAGTTTCCCACTCCCTTCCCCTCCCCAACCTCCATTCCCTCTTTCTGACAGGGTCTTGTGTAGCCCAGACTGATCTTGAACTCTTGATGTAGCTGAGAATTACCCCGAACTCCTCATCCCTCTACCTCCTCTTCCTGAGTGCTGAGATCATAGGTGTGTCCCACCACGCCTGGTTTATGCAGTGCTGAGGATGGCACTGGGTAGCTGCTCTACTGTTGAGTCACATCCCTGGGAGATTCTAAGTAAGAGCTCTACCACTGAGCCACACCCCCCACACTGGGGGAATTTTAGACAATTGTTCTACTGCTAAACTCTGTCCCTCACCCAAACTTCCCCAGCTTTTATTTTTATTTTTGTCCTGCTGCATATCAACCTGGAGCCTTGTGCAATCAAGACGAGCACAGGGTTCTAATCACTGAACAACTTCCCAGCCCCAACACCCCACAAGCCCTTTTCTAATTTGCCCTTCATGGAAAAGGGAGCCTTCTGTACAAAACCAAGTTCAAAACATTCCCTGGTGGCTGAGGAAAGTCCCATTCCTTATAAGGGAATTGGACCTAGTTGTCAGAACTGGTTCCAAGTTGGCTTTTGTTCATTGTCCTTTGAGGCTGTGATAAGGCAGGACTGGAGTCCCAGAGATAAGTCCCAAAGCTTGGGCCCACCTCTCCTTCATACTTTGGAGCTACCTGTGTCTGCTTGCCCTTGGTAGCTACCATGCTGTAATAAGGAACAAAAGTCTGGACAGAAAGCTGTCGGCGTTGGGACCTAGGAGTGGCAGAGAAGGGACAGCGATGTTACCCATGCTCTCACCCAGCCTTAGGAGGAAGATGATGGAGGTTTTTGATTTTATTTTGTTTTTTGTTTTTGAGTTCGGATTTCTCCATGTGGCCCTGGCTGTCATGGATCTCATCATGCAGACAAGGCTCTCTTCTGCCTCCCAAATGCTGGGATTAAAAGTATGTGCCACCACCTCTTGGCTGAGTTTTTTGTTTGTTTGTTTTATTTTTTTTTAAAGCTAGGAAAAGCATGAGGGTCCTTTAATCTCATTACAGCAGGTGACTGTCATTGTCCTACTTGTCATGTTTGTAGCCCACTCAGGGTTGGGTGGGGAGGCATGTAATGCCTGACTATCCCTTTCTACAGCCAATCCTTCCCCAATGTTTTCTTTGCTTATTTTGTTTTTGACCCAGGATCTCACTATATATCCCTGGCTGTCTTTGAGCTCATTGAGATCTGCCTGACTCCTGATTGTTGGGACTAAGATATGTGTCACCACACCTGACCCTAGTTCTTTTTCTTTTCTTTTTTTGAGACAGGGTTTCTCTGTATAGCTTTGGAGTCTGTCCTGGAACTTGCTCTGTAGACCAGGCTGGCCTGGAACTCACCTCTGCCTCTGCCTCCCGAGTGCTGGGATTAAAGGTGTGCACCACTGCCCGGCTAGTTCTTTTTCTTTTGTATTATGACAAATCATTTTGCTCTCTAGCTATTTCTTTCTGAGTGTTTAAGACCAGGTATGTGACCAAATATTTACCAACTTTATTTTTACTCTCAAGTTCAATTGAAGATCACTTTTAGGTCTGTGGAGGAGCCCTTGACTCTTTTAATCTGTCCTGTACCAATTATGCTGTGGGATGTATTAGGGTCTTGCTGACCCTAAGTGCTGAGGACATTTCACTCTGGTGATACCCTTGTTTTCAGAATGTACACTTTTGAGAGTGTAAACTCTGGGTCTCCACAGCTCTCTCTGGTTAACAGGATGAGGATGGGTGACTTGCTAGAGCTTCAGGACTCTTTGAGAAGCACTTGTTGCTTTCTGGCATGTAGCTGACCTGGGGACATGGGCCGAGGTCTGGGTTGTTGTCTTAGTCCCTGTATTGTCATTGGGGTTGGCCTCCAGGATGGTTGTCAAGCATCCAGAAGGTCACTTACACCAGTATTAAGAACAAACAGTGCTTTCAAACTTAGCCTTTGATAACACAGAGATAACGTCTGACAGACATATTTCTAAATAACCCTCAGCTCCCCGAGTTTCCTAAGTCTGAGCAGCTCAGCGGAAACCTCCAGCAATTATCTAACAAAACATTAAACCTTTGTTCTCTAAGCACATTTTTCTCAACCGATACTATTTTCCTAAAAAACAACTTTATATTTCAGTGAAAACATAGGAAACTGTAGCTTAAACAGAGAGAACATGTATATTATGTCCCAAATATGCAAATATGTAACATTTGTAAATGCAAACAAAACAGTCCTGGAAATAGTTTTTATAAAAATAACATCGAGCCATGAGTGGTGGCGCACACATTTAATCCCAGCACTCAGGAGGCAGAGCCAGGCAGATCTCTGTGAGTTTGAGGCCAGCCTGGTCTACAGAGCTCTAGAATAGCCTATGCAGAGATCTGTTGTTGGTGGTTGTTTTTCACTCTTTTGCTCTTTTGGCTTTTTTTTGGGGGGGGTGGGCCACTATCACCAAGAACCAAACCCCCAAATAAATCACACAGAGTTTTGTTCTTACTCATGAATGCTCAGCCTTAGCTTGGCTTATTTCTAGCCAGCTTTTCTTTCTTTCTTTTCCTTTTTTCCCCCTGGTTTTGTTTTTCGAGACAGGGTTTCTCTCTGTAGCTTTGGAGCCTGGAAATCACTCTGTAGACCAGTCTGGCCTGGAACTCACAGAGATCTGCCTGCCTTTGCCTCCTGAGTGCTGGGATTAAAGCAAGTACCACTGCCCAGCTCTAGCCAGTTTTTCTTAAATTATTCTGACTACCTTTTGCCTCTAGGCTTTTTCCTTTTCTTATTTCTCTACATCTTATTTTCACTCCTACTCTGTGGCTGGCTGTGTGACTGGGTGGCTGGCCTGTACTATCCTCTTGTCCTTGTTCTCTCTTGCTCCTTCCTTTCTTCCTAGATTTCTCCTCCTATTTATTCTCTCTGCCTGACAGGCCATCTGTTCTTTCTCCTGCCTTGCTATTGGCTATTCAGTTCTTTATTAGACCATCAGGTGTTTTTTTGTTTGTTTTGTTTTTTGTTTTTTTTGAGACAGGGTTTCTCTGTATTGCTTTGGAGCCTAGGCACTCGCTCTGTAGACCAGGCTGGCTTCCAACTCACAGAGATCCTCCTACCTCTGCCTCCCAAGTGCTGGGATTAAAGGCGTGCGCCACCAACACCCCACTCCATCAGGTGTTTTAGACAAGCAAAGAATCACAGCTTCATGGAGTTAAACAAATGCAACATGAACGAATGCAAAAACACATCTTTGCATCATTAAAACAAATATTTCACAGCATAAACAAATGTAGCACACCTTAAATAAAATTCCACAACAAAAATACTGTCTCAAACAAAAGAGAAAGAAAAACAAACAAAAGAAAGAAAATATAAGAAAAAATTAAAAAAAAAAACCATCAGTAACTCTAGTCCCAAGGGATCTGACAGAAACACACATGGTATATATGCATGCATACGGGTAAAACATTCATAAAATAGATCTAAAAATAGATTATTTTGGGCTGGAAGGATAGCTCAGCAGTTAAAGACTAGGTTCACAACCAAAAAACAGATGATTTGATATGTGTGAGTGTTTTGCCTGAGTGCATATGTACACTGTGCGTGTTTCTAGTGCCTATGGAGGCCAGAAGAGGGTGTTAGACCCCCTGGGACTAGAATTTCAGACAGTTGTGAGCTGCCAGTAGATACTGGGAATTGAACTTGGGTCTTCTGCAAGAGCAACAAGTGCTTTTAACTGGTGATCCATCTCTTCAGCCCCAATAAACAATCTTAAAAAAAAAAAAAAAAAAAAAAGACTGGGACTGGAGAGATGGCTTAGCAGTTAAGAGCACTGACTGTTCTTCCAGAGGACCCAGGTTCAATTCCCAGCACCCAAGTTCACAACTGCCTGTAACTTCTGTTCCAGGAGATCTGACACCCTCACACAGACAAAACACCAATGAACATAAAATACAAATAAATAAATATTTTTTTAAAAAGACCTAGAAACCAATGCCAATAATGCCCATTTCTTTTCCTCCTTCTCTTCCTTTTTTTTTTTTTTTTTGAGACAGGGTCTCTCTATGTAGCCCTGGGTGTCCTGGAACTCGATATGGAGACCAGGCTAGCTTTGAACTCACAGAGATCAACCTGGCCCCGCCTCCAAGTGCTGGGATTAAAGGTGCACACCACCATGCTCACCCTCAATGACACAGGAAAAAGTGCAATGATGCTTCAGTGATGACTCAGCAAAAATCCAACTGGTAAAATAATGGGGTGTAGGGCATACATTTTTAATCCCAGCACTTGTGAGGTGGAGACAGGTGGATCTCTTGAGTTTTGAGGTCAGCCTGGTCTACAGAGCAAGTTCTAGGACAGCCAAGGCTATACAGGGAAACCCTGTCTTGTAAAACCTAAATAATAAATACAGCCAAATATAACTCAGCCAAGGCAAACCCTGACTCAACAAAAAGCACACCATGACTTGACAAAAAGATCAAGCCATGACTCAGCCAAAAACAAAAAATCGAATCATGAGTCAGTAAAAATAGCCAAACATAATTCAGTAAAACTCCAAATTGAGACTCAGCAAAATCCTAAAGGACTCAGTTGAATCGCCAGCCATCTTTGCACACCATGTAGGGCTATGGGGTTAGGAACAGAGTAAGGTACTTGCCTAGCATGCATGAAGCCCTTGGTTCAGTCCCCAGTACTCAAAAAAAGTAGGAGCGGGTCATATCTGGGGCTCTCCAGTCACACTGTGAACTCCCAGCTATTCTCAACCCACTTGACATCTAGGCTGAGCCTTCTTCAGAATGGGCCAGAAAAACAAGGCCTTGGGTGTTACCATAAAGCCTGTGGGGGACCTTGGAGGATTCCATGACAGGTGAGGGTGACCAAGGCGTAGGGACAACAAGCCAGGCAGACAGAGCTTAAGTGAGAAGTATTATTAGAAAGGGAAGGAGTCAGGGAAGAAAAGAGGTAAAGAGACACAGAGACAGAGCGAGGACAGAAGAGAAGAGGGAGACAGGAAAAGTCCTGTCTGCCCCAGGGGAACAACAGGAAAGAGAGAGGGAAAAGAGATAGTAAATGGGCGAGGTCTGTCTCTTTTTTTCCTTTGGTTTTTGGAGACAGGGTTTCTCTGTGGCTTTGGAGGCTGTCCTGGAACTAGCTCTTGTAGACCAGGCTGGTCTCGAACTCACAGAGATCTGCCTGCCTCTGCCTCCCGAGTGCTGGGATTAAAGGCGTGCACCACCACCACCCAGCTTTTATTATTTTTTGTTTGTTTTTTGAGGTCTGTCTTTTAAAGGGTTCCTTTGCACCTGTGTGCAGACTACACAATCATGAAACTCTGGGCTGACCAGGGTACTTCCTGAGTACATTCTGCCAGGTGACAGGGGCAGGCCAGCATAATGCCTGACTCCTTACACTGGGGATGCTGAGACCACTACCAGCCCAGCAGCTCAGCTGTGACTGCACTGTGACTGGCTCTTCTTGTCTTAGAATGAGTCCGATGTCTTCAGCTGGGTGATCCGAAGAGAGTTCCAGGAGTTGCATCACCTGGTGGATGAAGAGAAAGCCCGCTGCCTGGAGGGGGTAGAGGGTCACACTCGTGGTCTGGTGGCCTCCCTGGACATGCAGCTGGAGCAGGCTCAGGGTACTCAGGAGCGACTGGCCCAGGCTGAGCAGGTGCTAGAGCAGTTCGGTAATGAGAGTCACCATGAGTTCATCCGGGTGAGCAGTGGGCAAGAGTGTGGTCCCAGGTCTCTCCTTAACAATGCAGCTTTGACACAGTAGTAACCCTTTCCTGCTCTTTCTTCCAGAAGTTCTACTCCATGGTTTCCAGGTAACAACCTCAACTTAAGCTGCTGGGAGAGGTCAGCCAGTGTCCAGTGTCCAGTGTCTGCTGGCACATGTGTCTAATTCCCTTGGTTCCTCTGTGTGAGCTAACCCCAAGCTGTGCCCCATGTGTCCAAGGAAAATAACAGAAATTAAGTGCCTGTCATCAGGGTTCTTTCTCACAGACTAGTCAGATAGAGGAAAAACTGGTCCCATCCTGTGGTTGCTATGGCAACAGATACTGCCTCAAGCTATGGAAACCCTGGAGGCCGTGATGGCCAGGGACTGGTAGAGGCACATAGGTGTGACAGCAGAGAAGTTTGCACTGTGAAGGCAGGCAGAGTGGAAGCCATCTTGAGAAATGGGAGTAATGGGGTGTGTTCAGACCACAGGGTATGATAAAGTTCAGTGTTGCTGTGGAGTCGACTGTTATGTGTGAGGAAGGGGAGATGTACCAGGCAGGCAAACCTAGAATGAGGGTTCTTGAGGTATACTCTTTGGACCTCAAGAAAGGAGTGAGTCCATGTTAGTGCTGGAAATCTTAGTAATTTCTGAACCTTCTGCTTATTTTCTTTTTAAATTCTTATTTTATGTGTATGGGTGTTTTGCACAAAAGCCCTGAGCATTGGCGTCACTGGAACTGAAATTACAGACAGTTTTGAGCTGCCATGTGGGCATCATTCCACGGGTCTGAGGCATTGAGGTCCTTGACCTGGCCATGACTATGTCAACAATCACAGTCACTCAGGACTTCATCTGTACAGTGCACACTCACTCAGGGTTTCCTCAGCCCCCCACAGTCCTAGTTCTAGGAAGCAGGCATGTTCTCCAGGAAGGAGGCTTGAGGAGAGGGAGTGGGGGTGTCATCAATGTGTGGTCTGAACGCCTCTGCAAAGAGGGTGGGAGACAGCCTTGACCTAGAGCCCCCACAGCATTGGGATTCATGCACACAGGGCAGAGGTCCAGCAGGCCCGGCCTTTGGAAGGCGCATTCAGTCCAATATCCTTTAAGCCGGGTCTCCACCAGGCCGACATCAAACTGACTGTGTGGAAGAGACTCTTCCGGAAAGTTCTGCCAGGTGAGGCTTCAACTTGTTATCCTTCCATTTCGTTGATGGCACCGAGAGGCATACAGAGAACTTAAAGGGAGCCTGCATGGTGTAGTGAGAGTGTGGGAACTGTCACATGGGGTAGTGAGGAGTGTGTGGGAACGGTTGCATAGCAAATAGCCTTGCAGAAGCCAGGCAGGTGCACACACCTCTCCCTTAGCGGAACTCCTCCATAGTGGCCCTGTCGGGTGTGTTTCAGGCATTATCCATCCATTTGTACATCTCACTCACTTACCGAACCTATCCTGTCCATTCTTTCATCTATCCACTTTATCCACACAGCCCTGTGTCTGCCCCTTCCAGGTCCCAGGGACACAAAGTCAGCACAGTTGTTCCCCTACTGAGGACTCAGGCTTGCCATCTCCTCTTGGGCAGGGTCTGTGGCTTCACTGTGACCCAACCCTAGGTCTCTTTCTCTTCCAGCTCCAGAATCTCTCAAGCTCGACCCAGCTACTGCCCACCCTCTCCTGGAGCTCTCTAAGGGCAACACAGTGGTGCAGTGTGGCCTCCTTGCCCAGAGACGGGCCAGCCAGCCGGAGCGCTTCGACTACAGCACCTGTGTCCTGGCCAGCAAGGGCTTCTCCTGGGGTCGCCACTACTGGGAGGTGGTGGTGGGTAGCAAGAGCGACTGGCGCCTGGGAGTCATCAAGGGCACAGCCAGCCGCAAGGGCAAGCTGAGCAAGTCCCCAGAGCACGGGGTATGGCTGATTGGCCTGAAAGAGGGCCGGGTGTATGAGGCTTTTGGCTGCCCACGGCTGCCACTGCCTGTGGCTGGCCACCCCCATCGCATTGGCGTCTACTTACACTATGAGCAGGGTGAACTGACTTTCTTTGATGCCGACCATCCCGATGATCTGCGGACACTCTACACCTTCCAGGCTGACTTCCAGGGCAAACTGTACCCCATCCTAGACACATGTTGGCATGAGAGAGGCAGCAACTCACTGCCTATGGTATTGCCCCCACCCAGTGGGCCTGGCTACCTCAGACCTGCACAGCTATAGGCTGCCCTGGCGCTGTCTGCTCATTGGCATCCTGCTGGACACAGGAATTTGAGCTGTTCTGCTGGCCTTAAAAGAAGAGTTTGGACTGCTTGAGAAGTTTCTTCACAAATGCACGTCCCTGGAACATTTATAGCAGGGAATACAGCCCCTTCCCACCACCCCCACCTTTCCAGGTTCTGTGTCCACTCAGCCTACCGAGCAACCCTGTCCCTCCCAACCCTTCCAGCAGAGGGCAGAAACATTCCCATTCAAACTTAATCCATATCATTGGGACCTTCAAACATCAATTAAAACCAATAAATTTGACATTTTCCTCATTATTACTATTACTAGTATTTTCATTTTAGTTAGGTGTATGTTTGTGGGTGATGTACCCACAGAGGCCAGAAGTTACAGGATCCCCTGGAGCTGGAGTTACAAAAGGTTGTGAGCTGCCTAACAGGTTCTGGGAACAGTATGTACTTGGCTGAACCATCCATCTCTCATGTAGCCCAGGCTGGCCTGAACTATGTAGCCAAAGTTTACCTCGAACTCTTTTTTTTTGGTTTTTTGAGACAGGGTTTTTCCGTGTACTTTAGAAGCCTGTCCTGACGCCTTTAATCCCAGCACTCGGGAGGCAGAGGCAGGTGGATCTCTGTGAGTTCGAGACCAGCCTGGTCTACAAGAGCTAGTTCCAGGACAGCCTCCAAAACCACAGAGAAACCCTGTCTCAAAAAGAAGAAGAAGAAGAAGAAGAAGAAGAAGAAGAAGAAGAAGAAGAAGAAGAAGAAGAAGAAGAAGAAGAAGAAGAAGAAGAAGAAGAAGAAGAAGCCTGTCCTGAACTCTCTGTAGACCAGGCTGGCCTCAAACTCAGAGACCTGCCTGCCTCTGCCTCCCAAGTGCTGGGTCTAAAGGCATGCACCACCAACACCGGCTTCCTTGAACTCTTGATCCTCCGGCTTCCACCTCCTGAATGCTGGGGTGCTGAGGATGGAATCCCAAGGGGTCACATCTACTAGGTGGGTGTTCAACTCATCAACCACTTCTCCAACCCCCCATTAGTGGATTTAAGGACAGGAATCTACTTCTGAGCCACACTCCTAGCTCGACTCGGGGATTCTAGGAAGTGCTTTAATCTCTGAGCCTCTCATCTCATCATCACAGAAGGCTGAGGCAGGACTGCCAGGAGTTGCAAGCCAGTCTGGGGTACATTCTGAATTCCAGAGCAAGTCACGGTTTTAAAAAACTACAAAGTACACGGGCGTTGGTGGCGCATGCCTTTAATCCCAGCACTCAGGAGGCAGAGGCAGGCGGATCTCTGTGAGTTCGAGGCCAACCTGGTCTACAGAGTGAGTTCCAGGATAGCCTCCAAAGACGCAGAGAAACCCTGACTCGAAAAACAAAAACAAAACCCAGCAAACCTATAAAGTGACTACACGGAGCTGGGAAAAATTACTTTTTTTTCTTTTTTTGGTGTTTTTGAGACAAGGTCTCACTATGTAGCCCTAGCTGTCCTGCAACTATGCAGACCCAACCGGCCTGGGACTGGCACAGAGCTCCCCTGCCTCTACCGTCTCCCGCGCTGGGATTAAAGGCGTGCGCCGCCACGTCCGGCTTCAGAATTACTTTTTAGACGCTGGAAACGGAAAGTAGTCGGCTTCTTGGGAGTTGGTTCCGGAAGCCAGGCTGCGCCGGAAGTTGCGGCGGCCGCAGAGCCTGGTCGAGCTTTGCGACAGTGCCGTAGAGGGCGTGCGGGGCGGCAGCATGGGGCTGTACGCGGCCGCGGCGGCGGTGCTGGCGGGCGCCGAGGGGCGCCAGGGCTCCCTCAAGGGGCTGGTGTATTCCAGCAGCTTCCAGGTAGCGGGCCGGGGGCAGGGACGGGGCGAGCCGGGCCGGGCCGGGCCGGGCCGGGGCAGTGGGTGAACGCGGGGTGCAGCGTGTCGCCCTGTGCCCCCAGAACGTGAAGCAGTTGTACGCGCTGGTGTGCGAGACGCAGCGCTACTCGGCCGTGCTGGACGCCGTGATCGCCAACGCCGGGCTCCTTCGCGCCGAGAAGAAGCTGCGGCCGCACCTGGCAAAGGTGAGCGGCCCCGTGGCCCGAGCCGCCCCCTGTGCAGAGCTCTGCCCCTCTTTCTGGGAAACGAATTGGGCCCGAACGCTGTGTCTTCATGGGGAGCACTGTGTGAAGGGTTAAATAGGACAGAGGCACAAACTAGCGGTGGCAGCAGCAATGATGGCAAGGAAGGCTGGGGGTCCAGAGCTCCCCTCAACGGGGGCCACCTGGGGAAAAGGTACAGGCGTGGGAGGCAGGACACTGGGTTATGTCTGTCTGTCTGTCTGTCTGTCTGTCTGTCTGTCTGCCTGCCTGCCTGCCTGCCTGCCTGCCTGCCTGCTTGCCTGCCTGCCTGCCTGCCTTATTGTGACGCTGGACATTGAACCAACTTGCCAGAGAAGAGTTCTACCACTGAGCCACACCCCAGCCCCTCACTGGGGGATTCTAGGCAGGTGCTTACTGCTGAGCTGTACTACTATTACTTCTGTGGAGGACACTACTCCTGAACCTGCTCCCAGTCTCTTCAATGGTGGATGTCTCTTTCACATACCCACAACCCTTTACTAGGAGATTCTACGAAGGTTCTATTGAGCCATGTCCCTGGCCCTTGTTTTTTGAGACAGGTTCTTGCTAAGTTGCTCAGGCAGGTCTTAAATTGGTAACTCAGGTTGATTTTCAGTTTGTAGTCTTCATGCTTAAGTGTATGAGATTGCAGGGATTATAGGCATTTGCTCCCATAGTGGGCCATTAATTTCTTGGATGATCTTGGGCAAGAAAATCCCCTTGACCTGACCATCTGGACAGCCCTCCCACTGGAGGGTTTTATGATGTTAATAGTTTTTCTGTTTTTCTCTATCCAGGTGCTTGTGTATGAATTGTTGCTAGGGAAGGGTTTTCGAGGGGGTGGAGGCCGATGGAAGGCCCTCCTGGGCCGACACCAGGCAAGACTCAAGGCTGAGTTGGCCCGGCTCAAGGTTCATCGGGGTGTGAGCCGAAATGAGGACTTGTTGGAAGAGAGATCCAGGCCTGGCCAAGGTGAACTGGAGACTGGGGGTGGGGGGTGGGTTATGGCCTACAGGGGGCTTGTCTTCCTTCCTACTCATTGCTGTGGCTTCTAGCCTACCAGGTGCCTCGGTTTGTACGTGTGAACACGCTCAAGACCTGCCCTGAGGATGCGATAGATTATTTCAAGAGACAAGGTTTCTCCTACCAGGGTCGGGCTTCCAGGTGAGAACTTAGCGCCTGCCTGGGTGCCTTCATTTTCCTGGATATCCAGATTCCTGGGGAAGAAAAAGGGGTCTGTGGGAAGAGACACTAGGGATAGTGACTGCTTTCTCTCAATGTTTTTTCCTACTTTCCCAACAAGATTTTCTCTCTTTAAAAAGACGTTACTTTTGTTTTAAATGATGTATACTATGTATGTCTATGTGTGGGTGTGTGCATGTGCCAAAAGAGGCTGTTGGACCCTCTGGAGCTGGACCCAGGCAGGTGAGCTGCTGCGCATGGTGCTAGGAACCCAGCTTAGGTCCTCTGAAAGAGCAGTGTGTTCCTAACTGCTGAGCCATGTCTCTAGCCCCTCATCATCTTCTGAGACCTGTTTTTACCAGAACTGCAATTCTTATTCTATGTTCTGGTGACCCTTCCATTTGTTCTCTAGCTCAGCAGTCTTGCCTTTCCAGGTTGGTTTTTTTTTTTTCTTTTTTTTTTTTTTTTTGGTCTTGATTACAGTCTTTTCAACTGTGGGTCAAGACCCAATGGGCTGCAGAACAATGTACAGTTTGATTTTTTTGGGGGGTGGGGTGGGGTTCAAGACAGGGTTTCTCTGTGGCTTTAGAGGTTGTCCTGGAACTAGCTCTTGTAGACCAGGCTGGTTTCAAACTCACACAGATCCACCTGCCTCTGGCTCCTGAGTGCTGGGATTAAAGGCGTGCGCCAAATATTTGGGAACAGTAAAAGGTTTCTGTAGACACAATGATAAAACATAATTCATAATCAGACATCTGAATCCAGGGTGTTCTTAGCATGTGCCAGTGTTTCATTATGTGATATATGTCCTGGGCTCTGAACACACAGCACATGAACTTTGCAGTGCACATCCCAGCACAGCCCACAGACACTACTCGAAACATCTTGCTCATATTTGAGACTACTGCGTATTAGGGACTACAGTGTTTTACTGCACGTATAGTTTCTGCTGTTAGAAACATAATGGTCTAGCCGGGCGTTGGTGGCGCATGCCTTTAATCCCAGCACTCGGGAGGCAGAGGCAGGCGGATCTCTGTGAGTTCGAGGTCAGCCTGGTCTCCAGAGCGAGTGCCAGGATAGGCTCCAAAGCTACACAGAGAAACTCTTATCTCGAAAAACCAAAAAAAACCAAAAAAAAAAAAAAAAAAGAAACATAATGGTCTAAATATGGAAGACAGGGCTGGGGAGATGGCTCAGAGGTTAAGAGCACTGACTGCTCTTCCAGAGGACCCAAGTTCAATTCCCAGCAACCACATGGTGGCTTACAACCATCTATAATGAGATCTGGTGCCCTCTTCTGGTGTGCATGCATGCAGATAATTGTATATGAAATAAATAAATAAAATCTTAAAAAAAAATATGGAAGACAAAGACCTTATTTCCTACAATTAATACTGCCATCCCTTACATGGAAGTATCAGATTCGTCTGTCTTTGTATTGTATTGCATTAGAATGTCTCCTTTTAAAAATTGGTGTTTGATTTGCTAACTTGAGTTTCACAAAAAGTTGTTAGATGGATTTTGGCTTTGGATCAGGACAAAATTTTCAACTATTTTTGAAATGGCCCTAAACATACTTTTTGTCATTTTGTGTTACATATTTACATGAAGTGCTGTTTTGTTTGTTTGTTTGTTTGTTTGTTTTTTTCCGAGACAGGGTTTCTCTGTATTGTTTTGGAGCCTGTCCTGGAACTCACTCTGTAGACTGGGATGGCTTCGAACTCACAGAGATCTGCATGCCTCTGTCTGTGAAGTGCTATTCTTATTGTTATCATTTATAATGTCAATATATCAACCCAATTTTAATCCTTTTTTTGCATTTTTTTATTTGAATTAGAAACAAGATTGTTTTACATAACAATCCTGGTTCCCTCTCCCTCCCGTCCTCCCCTCTCACTCCCTCCCCCAAATAAAACCCTACCTATCACATATCCTTTCTGCTCCCCCTGGATGGTGAGGCCTTCCATAGGGGGTCATTAGAGTCTATCATATCCTTTGGGATAGGACCTAGGCCCACCCCCGTGTGTCTTGGCTCAGGGAGTATTCCTCTATGTGGAATGGGCTCCCAAAGTCCACACCTATGCTAGGGATAAGTACTGAACTACTACAGGAGGTCCCGTAGATTTCCGAGGTTTCCTCACTGAAACCCATGTTCCTGGGGTCTGGATCAGTCCCATGCTGGTATCCCAGCTATCAGTCTGGGAACCAAGAGCTCCCCGTTGTTCAGGTCAGCTGTTTCTGTGGGTTTCACCATCCTGGTCTGGACCCCTTTGCTCTTCACTCGTCCTTCTCTGCATCTGGATTCCAGTTCAGTTCAGTGATTAGTTGTGGGTGTCTGCTTCTACTTCCACCAGCTGCTGGATGCGGGCTATTGGGTGGCATATAAGTCAGTCATCTATCTCATTATCAGGGGAGGACATTTAAGGTAGCCTCTCCTCTGTTGCTTAGATTGTTAGCTGGTGTCGTCTTTGTAGATCTCCAGACCTTTCCCTAGCACCTGATTTCTCTGTAAACCTAAAATGTCTCCCTCTATTATGGTATCTCCATTCTTGTTATCTTCTATTCTTCCCCTGACTCAACCTTTCTACTCCCTCATGTCCTCCTCACCCCTCCTCTTCTCCCCTTCTCATTCCCCTAGCTCCCTCCCCCCTCTTCCCATGCTCCCAATTTGTTCAGGGAATCTTGACCCTTTCCCCTTCTCCAGGGAACCATGTATGTCTCTCTTAGGGTCCTCCTTGTTTACTAGCTTCTCTGGCAGTGTGGATTGTAGGCTGCTAATCCTTTACTCTATGTCTAAAATCTGCATATGAGTGAGTACATATCATGTTTGTCTTTCTGTGATTGGGTTACCTTGCTCAGAATGGTTTCTCTAGTTTTTCCTTTGTTTTAAGTTGTTGAGATGATAATATAGTTATGACATTTCCCTTTTCCCTTGCCTGCTTCCAAGCCTTCCTATATAACACTCCATGTTCTCTTCAAAATTCAGAGCCTCCTTTTCATTAATTGTAATTGGATGCACATATATATTTAATATGTATATTAAATTGCATACATATATATTCTTTTTAAAAAATATTTTATTTATTCATTATGTATACAACATTCTGCTTCCATGTATATATGCACACCAGAAGAGGGCACCACATCTCATAAGGGATGGTTGTGAGCCACCATGTGATTTCTGGGAATTGAACTCATGACCTCTGGGAGAGCAGCCAGTACTCTTTACCTCTGAGCCATCTCTCCAGCCCCAATGTTAATCATTTTAATTATCATTGTTGTGTTTCATGTGTGAGGGTATGCAGAAAATGAACTTGTGGGAGTAGGTTCTCTCTCCACCTGTATGGGGGTTCCAGGGATTGTCTCAGGTCTGTGAAAGCGAGTGCTTTTACCTGGTGAGCCACCCCCTCTTAGAGGCAGGGCTTGACGATATATACTTGTTATCCCAGTACCAGGGAGGTTGAGATGGGATTGAGTTCCAGATCCTGTCTCAACAAACATGGCTCAGCAGTTAAAGAGCAAACACTGCTCTTGCGGACGACCCAAGATCAGTTCCTAGCACCCATGTAGGGTTACTTATAACTCCAATTCCAGGAGACTCTTGGGGTGTCTGCTCTTACACGCACATAACTAACATAGTTACATAATTTAAAATAAGTCTTTGTTTAAAAGTGAAAAACAGGGGTGATAGTTCAGTGGTTAATGGCATGACTGCTTTTTCAGAGGACCAGAGTTTGATTTTCAGAACCCACGTGGCAGTCACAACCACCTGCAACTCCAGTCCTAGGGAATCCGATGCCCTTTTTGGTCTCCACAGCACTGTATGCACGCTGATGCAGACAAAACACCCTAAGCACATAAAATAAAGGTTAAAAACAAAACCTAACCAGTGGTTGTTCCCTGCCAGCCTGGAGGACTTGCGAACCCTCAAGGGGCAACATTTTCTTTTGGATCCCTTGTTGTCTGAGCTTCTTGTGTTCCCCGCACAGACAGATCTGCATGACCATCCGCTCTACCGCGCTGGCCATCTCATCCTGCAGGATAAGGTGTGTGTGTGGGTAGGGGGGTGGCAGGAGAGAGGGAGGGTGTTGTGGGGGAATGATTTATGGGGGCTCTGCAGGATAAGGTGTGGGGGGGGTAGGAGAGAGGGGGGTGTAGGGGAATGACTTAAGGGGACTCTGTGTTCACCCAGCTGCCCACCATTTCTGCCCTGCTAGGCCAGCTGCCTCCCAGCCATGCTGCTGTCTCCCCCGCCAGGTTCCCATGTCATTGATGCCTGTGCTGCCCCTGGCAACAAGACCAGTTACATTGCGGCCCTTCTCAAGAACCAGGGGTGAGTGTTGCCCTCTCACCCCTTTGAGGCAGAGGGAGGGGTGTGGTTGAATCTTGTGTTGTTTTGGGGGGTTAGTCTCACTGAATGATACAGATTGAGAGCATGGCCCTGGCAACTCAGCCTAGTTCCAAGCCAAGCTACTGGTGTGAGACTAAACTCCCTCAGTCCTTAGGGTTCTTCCCAGGCTGGGTGTCAGTGGCTGGGACCCTATAAGCCACTTACATATACTGTATCCTAGCTTTGTGTTTTGTTTTGGGTGGTAGTGCATTGGGGATTGAATCCCCAAAGCCTTATTCATGCTAGGTAAGCACTATACCACTGAGCCACACCCCAGCCCCTCACTGGGGGATTCTAGGCAGGTGCTCTGCCACTGAGCCACACCCCAGCCCCTCACTGGGGATTCTAGGCAGGAGCTCTACTACTGAGCCACAACCCCTAGATCTGTGTCCTGACTTAGTTTATGTAACAGCGTGATGTTACCTAACTGTGGGATTCCATGCTCCATGAATTCTCAGTTTTAGAGCTGGCAAAATGGCTCAGTGAGCACTTGCTGTTCCTGAGGACCTGAGTTCAGTTCCCAGCACTCATGTCTGGTGGCTCACAACTTCCTTAACTTCAGCTCCCTGAGTTCCAACACTCTTCTTGGCCTCCACAAGCACCTGCACATATGTGACATATAGACACATAAGTCTTTTTTTTTTTTTTTTTTTTTTTTTTTTTTTTTTTTTCAAGATTTATTTTCTGTATGTAGTGCTCTATCTGCAGGCCAGAAGAGGGCATCAGGTCTAACTATAGATGGCTGTGAGCCTCAGGACCTCTGGAAGAGCTGCCAGTGCTCTTAACTACTGAGCTATTTCTCTGGCTCCCTAGAAGTTTTAATTTAAAAGAAATTCTCAGTTCATTCTGCCTCTGCTCTATTCCCTAGGAAGATCTTTGCATTCGACCAGGATGCTAAGCGACTGGCAGCCATGGCTACACTGCTGGCTCGAGCTGGGGTCTCTTGCTGCGAGTTAGCTGAGAAGGACTTCCTGACAGTCTCTCCCTCTGACCAGCGTTACAGCCAGGTCCAGTACATCTTGCTGGATCCTTCTTGTAGTGGCTCTGGTGAGATGGGGACAGTGTGGCTGCAGTCTTAGCCCCACAGCAACTTGGATACTAAAGGCTATCAGTTAATCTTGGTATTACTTCTAACTTATGACAATAGGCAAATGCTCATCTATACAATGAGGATTTTGGTGGGAAATGGCTTCATAGCTGCAGCTCCTTTTCCATAGGTATGTTGAGCCGGCAGTTGGAGGAGCATGGAGGAGGTACACCTAGCAAGGAACGCCTGCAGGCCTTGGCAGGGTTCCAGCAACGGGCTCTGTGCCACGCACTCACCTTCCCCTCTCTGCAACGCCTGGTCTACTCCACGTGTTCCCTTTGCCAAGAAGAGAATGAAGATGTGGTCCAAGTGGCTCTACAGCAGAACTCGGGGGTCTTCAGGTAATGGTGTCCCTAGAATCTGAGAGGTCGCAGGCTATTTCTCACTAGGGTCTGAGTCCTCTCCTTCTCCACAGATTGGCTCCTGTCCTACCCACGTGGCCTCACCGAGGTCTGAGTACCTTTCCAGGGTCTGAACACTGCCTCCGGGCTTCCCCTGAGACCACACTCACTGGTGGCTTCTTCATTGCTGTGTTTGAACGGGCAGAAGTGGTGCCCGGGTGAGTAAGCAGCAGGGGTTTTGTTTGTGTTTGAGGCAGGGTCTGTGTGACCCGGGTTGGCTTACACTTCACTGTGTAGGTAGATGAGGCTGGCTTCAGAGTTTGAGCCTCTGCCTCCTGAGTACTCTGCTAACCTCTGACCTCTTCTTCCAGCCCAGCTCCACAGGACAAAGCAGTGGCTCCAGAACCTCTCAGCAAAGCTCCAAAGAGAAAGAGAAGACGCAAAGCAGCAGCTGGTGCCAGCGTAGAGCCAAGCACATAGTGGGCACTGGCAGTTCTACTAGTTAAATAAAGGGCAGACTCAGGTCTATGACAGATCACAGTTTTATTTTTAATGACATAAGCAAGAACAATCTCACATTCATACTAAAAATCTCAGCTACGCTCACAGGAACTCAGTCTGTCTGTAGTGGGAAGCCCTAGCCTCCCTGTCCCTGTCCAGCGTGAGCACGGACAAATGTGCTCACACACCGAGGCTATGCCAGGACGCCTCTTCAGGGGCCCTGGATGCAGGCCTGCTGTGGAGCTGAGGTAATTAGCTCAGACTGAATTGCAGGGAGGCCCCTTCCTTACCTGAGGCACAAGTAGAGGCTTCCTGTGAAGATCCCCACCACCTATCCCCATCCCTACAGGCATTTGGGACTTGAGGTCCAGCTCTCCCCAGCTCCATACAACCCAGTCTAACCCCTGCCAGTCACAAAGGTAAGGGACCAGTTATAGCTACATCACATTGTTTATAAAGTAAGACTCACACTTATACAACATGTCCAGAAGGAGCTCTGCCCCCTTAGCAGAGCTGCTGGGGACAGCCATGAGCCCCTCCTTCACACAGGCATAACTATACAGCTAATTCCTACTATTCAATAGCATTTATACTTAACCACCTCAGTGAACCAAGCTTGAAGGAATTTAAAAGGCAATTTAGCTTAAATATAAAAATAAATTTTTATTTTGTTAAAAAACGTTTAAATATTTTTTTTCTTTTAATTTAGACACACGCATTCATACTTCTCCCAAAGAGGATGGGCATGGCAGCCAGGCTCTGGGGCCTAAGGGTGTGGTTTTTGGAAAGGAAAGAGAAAAGCTAGGAAGGACCCTTTTGGGAAAACAAATAAGAAACTTAAAAGTGTAGTCCATTAATCTAAAACTCCAAACACAGGCAGAAGATGCCCTTGCCTGTTACGTGGGGGAGGACCAACAGAGGGAAGTCTTTGCTCCCATAGGCTCCATCCCCTGGGCTGCCAGCCCGTAAGTCAAAAAAACACTATTGAGAATTCAGGAGTCAGCACTGTGGCTGTCACGCGGTGCCACTTTCAGCATTCAATTAGCTAGGCCTAAGAGGGCCCAGGCGACATTAAGTCCGGCATTACCAACATGCCGCCACACATACAATTCAATTCTTCCTCCAAACTCGATTCAAGGAGCAACACACATTAACATCAGACAAACACAATACAAGGCTTGGAAAATACAATCCCGAAGAGGCAAAGTGGCCCGTGGGGTGTCGGGCAGGTGAAGAGGCAGCTAGAAGCAGTGGTGGGCAGTCTGCCTGCCCCAGGACTTCCTGGAGCAAACTTCTCCCCTGGCTCTGCCAGGCTAAGTCCTGAGCCACCACCTTTATGGAGGCTGGACTGGCGGAAGGCTGGAGATAAATACACTTGGAAGAAGAGGCGAGCAGCGCCCACTGGGGTCTCCAAGGCAAAGCAAGATTCACTGCCCTTTAAAAAGGAGTGAATCTCAGAGGACAGACAGGTGAAGGACAAAGCAGCAAGAAATGAGGAGAGACCCTGAAGGAACCAGAGGAAGAGACCACTTCTTATGGCCAAGCCAAGCAGGCAAAGCTCAGGGATACTCCATTCCCCCATCCTACACAAGGTATGCTAGGGATCCAAGTGGTGCTCGAGAGGGGATGGCCGCCTAGGCTACACATTAAACAATCGCTGGGGCAGCAAGAGGACAATATGTACAGATGTTTCTCCAGTTCTCCAGCCTCACCAGTGTGACTGCTCAAGTAAAGTATTGGGCTTCTGCCCCTCCCTGGGGCACCCACTTTCTCTAGAACAGAAAGGGCCAGGCTGCCACTTCTGCCCTGGTGATGGGCTAGGTTTGCTATGGAATTCGAAGGGTCAGAGGCTCTTCCTAGCAGGTGCTGAGGTCCAGATTCAGGCAAGGAATGGGGGAGCAGAGACAAGAGGCAGGCTACTACTTCTTGCGGGTATGCTGCCTTCGGGCCTGAAGTCGCTGTCGAGCCCCTGGGGTCTTGGATCCCGCGCCAATGGAAAACGAAGGGGCCGCTGATCCTGGAAAGAGTTGACAAGACCTCATCAGGGCAGCTACTGCCAAAGAAAATGTGCCTGGTGTGTTGCTCTGGGAAGCTAGGTCAAAGGAAGACGCATAGATGTTCTACTACAGGGATTCCAAAGCTGTTGGCAGCCCTATTAGCCCTTGGTGGGACCCGATCATAAACATGCAGGAAAAACACCAACATATAAAAATAAAGCAAACCAAACAAAACCACACCAACACTTGGCTTTCCAAATGTTTGAGTTTCCTGAGAAGGCTCAATCTTCCTGTCCAATTCCCCTAGACCCTGAGGGCCAGCAATCTGCTATCCTCATAATCACTCCTCATCCAAGGGACAGGGGTGTCACGCTGGCAACAGACTGGCTGCTTACCGAAAGGTCCGACTCCAACAAAGCCTTGGGCAGGTGTTGAGGAGGCCCCAAACGAGAGGCTGCTGCCTGCGGTGCCTACTCCAGGGGCAGGGGCACTCTGCCCAAAAGTGGGTGTGGGCGTGCCTAGATGGGAGAGATGGGAAGCTGCAGAGCCTGGGCTGACCCTCAGAGCCTAGCTGGCCTCTCCCACCCTCCATGCACAACTGCAGCAGATTAACCTAACACTGTCAGGTTAATCTCACCCTGCCTCCCCACCTCTCCTCTCGCTCACCCTGTAGGGTCCCTAGCCCTCCCAGGATGCCCTGAGAATGGTTCCTGCTCTGCCTGTATGCAATTATCTCAGGGCTGTATTGTTGTGATGCTGCTTCCAGATCATTTCTCACCCCTCCTACCTCAAACACCCATTCTTTTGTTTTGCTATTTTTGAGACCGGGTCTGCTATGTAGCCCAAGTTGGCCTGAAACTCTCCAACCTCCTGTTCAAGCCCTGTCCAAGCTGAAGTACCAGAATAACAGACATGCACACCATACCCAGCTAACTCCTGAGGTTCAGACCACCAGGCTCTTATGAACAGTCCTGGTCCTTGCAGTGTCACCTGTCAATCATTCTTTTTCCCCACCCCCACAAAGGACCCTGACCCATCACCCTCCCCATCACCATTCTTAAGTGACTTCACCACTAGTGAAAAGACTCGTGATCCTTCAGTGCCAACAACAGCCACACAAACTCTCCCTGTGTGCTGTCTTGTGTCTGTGTTTGGACCAGTGTACTATTCGTTCTGGGAATGTATAGAAGCCAGAGGTTGACACTGGGTGTCTTCCAGAGTCTCTCACCAGCCTGGAGCTGGCTATTTTGGCTAGACTGGCCAACAAGTCCACGGGATCTGCCTACCTCCACACACTCAGCACTGGGATTACAGGTACACACTACTGCCTCATCTAGTACTGGGGATTGAACTCAGATCCCTTACACTCAAGGGGCAAGTACTCTGACTACTGAGCCATCTCCCAGCCCTGTCCACCCACTTATTCCAGAGGTTGCTTGAACCTCCGCACACTTCGAGAACTCATCATGTTTCCACCCATGAACAAACCACCTGGCAAACTGTATACTTTCTCTGGTTATATCCCTTTTCTCACCACTGTTCCAGACGACTCAACAGACCTACCTCTCACCTTCCCACTTCCCCAAGAGTTCTCTCCCCCTTTATTTACCTCTTAAGGCCAAAACTCAACCTGCACAAAGCATACAAGATCTCTTCACCCTTCAGCTTGAAATTCTATTGTGACTCCCTGGATATTTAAAATCCAAACAATGAACCCTGGCTATGAACTGGCATTATGATTTTTGTTTAATGGGAGAGAGAGCTCAATGGTTCCAGAGAACCTAGGTTCAATTCCCAGCACAAAAATGGCAGCTCTCAAATGCCAAGAAATCCAACACCCTCTTTGGCTGCTATGGGCACCAACATGCATATGGTACAGACATACATGTATCAAAACACACCCACACACACACACACACACACACACACACACACACACACACACACAATCAATCTATATATCTATATCTATATCTATCTCTATATCTATATCAAATCTTTCCCACCCCCTTGTTTTTGAGACAGCATTTCTCTGTAGCTTTGTAGAGTCTGTCCTGGAACTCGTTCTGTAGACCAGATTGTCCTTGAACTCAGAGATCTGCCTGCATCTTCTGGGATTAAAGGTGTGCACCATGCTTATATATATATATCTTTTTTTTTAGAGGCGTATGTAGAGCTCTGTGTGTGTGTGTGTGTGTGTGTGTGTGTGTGTGTGTGTGTGTGTGTGTGTACAAGTGCAGTGTATGTGGAGGCCAGAAAGCAGCATCAGATCCCTTGGAACTATAGTTATTGGCAGTTGACAGCCACTGGATGAGGGTGCTGCAACTCCATTTGGGTCCTTTTTAAGAACAGGTCTTGGGCCGAGCGTTGGTGCTTTAATCCCAGCACTCAGGAGGCAGAGGCAGGCGGATCTCTGAGTTCGAGGCCAGCCTGGTCTCCAGAGCGAGTGCCAGGACAGCCTCCAAAGCTACACAGAGAAACCCTGTCTCAAAAAACCAAAAAAAAAAAATAGAGAACAGGTCTTGGGCTGGAGATGGCTCAGAGGTTAAGAGCACTGGCTGTTCTCCCAGAGGACCCAGGTTCAATTCCCAGCACCCACATCACAGTTCACAACTCCAGTTCCAATGGATGTGATACCTTCACGCCAATGCACATAAAGTTAAATAAATTATTTAAAAACAAAAAACAAGAACAGGTTTTACCTACTTCAGCCCTCCAGAAACCTTTCTTGGGTATTCAGGGACCCTCCATCATTAACTAGCTTGGACTGCCAGCTGGTCTGTAACTTACTTGTAGGCTGTTATGTACTAAGCCTTAACATGGTTCCCAATCTTACCTCCAAACACAGGCTTGCTTTCAGGCGTACTGCCCACATTGAAGGCGAAGGGTGAGCTCTGGTTGGATGTGCCCAGGGTGTTCAGGCTTCCCCCAAAAGAGGTGGTGGTGCCTGTGGCCCCACTCTGTCCAGATCCAAAGCTGAAAGTTCCAGAGGTGGAGCTGGTGCCTGGAGTAGCACCAAGCCCAAAGCCTCCGCTGCCAGGAGCTGCTGAGCCACCGAATGTGAATGGGGATGGAGTAGAGCTGCCAAACAAAGAGCTGCTGCTCCCACTGTGGGTGGTCTGCGTGGTGGCACCAAAGCCAGAGGTGGTAGCTGAACCAAAGGAGAACACAGACGTGGTGCTACCGAAAGCTGGCTGCGTGCTGGCAGGGGTGCCAAAGGTGGAGACTGTGGCTTTCAACCCGCCGAAAGCCGGTTGTGCAGCGCTGCCAAAGGTGGCTGGTGCTGGGGCTGCTGACGGGGCTGCAGCCACAGAGTTGCCAAAAGTGAAAGAGCTGCCAAAACTTGGGGCAAGTGCTGGCTTGGTGGCCCCCTCAGTGGCTCCAAACGTGGGCTGTGGGTTGGCTCCAGGGTATGTTGGGAGTGCAGGCTTGGCACCAGAGCTAAAGGGAATGTTGAAGGCAGGAGTGACAGTGCTGCTGAAGGTCAGTGTGGGCTGGCTGGTAGTGGAAGGGGCTGAGGTGGAGGTGGCCAGGGTCCCGCCAAAGCCACTGAAGCCACCAGTGCTGCTGCTGCTGCTGGCCGCTGTCTGGGCAGAGCTGGCAAGGGACTGGGTAAAGGAGGTGCTGGCTGCAGATGCTGCTGTGGCAGAGGGCTTGCCAAACTGGAAGATGGAGGACAGGGGTGGGGCAGAGCCGGCAGTAGTGACAGAAGGGCCTCCCCCAAACAGAAGTGGCTGGGAGGTGGAAGTCATGGTACTGTTGGCAGTGCTGGCCACAGTGGTCACTCCAAAGCCAAACACAAGCTTTGAGGCAGAAGCTGTGGTACCAGAGGCCACTGTGGAGGTAGCAGTGGCCAGGCCAGTGAAGAGAGGGCCTGGTGTGGCTGTAGTGGTGGCTGTAGCAGTCGTCTGCTTCAGGGAGAAGGGGGCTGACAGGGGCATGGATGTAATTGGCTCCACACTGTCAAAAATGGGCTTGAAAGTGGGAGCTGTGGTACTTGCTGTTGTGGGGAGAGTGGTGCTGGGTGAAGTTGTTGTAGTGGTGGCTGGGGAGCTAGATGGCAAGGGGCTATCAGTTTCACTTTTAGGTGTGGTCATAAAAATGGGCTTGAACATGGGAGAACAAGCTGGGCCAGTCGTGGCAAGGGAGGAAGTGGCAGGTGGGTTCAGCATCCCAAATAGCATGCTGGGCTTCGGGGTGGGGGAGGGAGCCGTGGAGGCTGGAGTGCTGACAGCCTGCTCAGCCTGAGGGACTCCGGGGGACTTGGTGTCAGTGAGTGGTGTTGCAGATGAAGCAGGGGCCAGCCCCAGGAAGGTGGCTGTAGGTTTGGAGTCTGATGAGGTGCTGGCCAACGGCCCTGTCAAAGGTGAGACAAGAGGGGTCAGGAGGCTGGGTGTCTTCAGAGGCGAAGGGGCCGCAGTAGTTGCTGCTGCAGTAGGCTCTGTGAAGAGGAAGTGAGGTGAGTTCTGAGGGTGTCTGCAGGTGGCATTTAGCATGCTATATCCTCTAGCACCAACAATGTACAGGGACTCAAGAAGACATTATTTCTACTTCCAGATTCCAGGAAAGACAAAAGGAAGAAGCAAGCACGGGCTGCATGTGTGGTCATAAAGGAAAATGCCATTAGCACAACTCTGGTGTCTACTTACTTACTTTACCTACATGTGCCTAGCCTATTCATCTAACAAAGACTAAACATGTTTATCAACTCAGCAGAGTAGTATCTGTCTGAGCTCCAAGAGCTGCCTCTCCAGTGTGAGAAGCACTGCTACAACGGTGTGTCCACATGCGGCAGCATGAAGGTACTAGCTGGCAAAGGTTCACCAGCCTCACCCAGAGAAAGGGATTTCAGTTACTCTAGGCTTGGGATCCAGAAAGCTCTGACACTTTATGGGACGGACCACATCATAACTGCAGACAGTTCCCAAGGAAGACATCGTTCTCACAGATGACACAGGCTTAGAGCAGTTGGGCACTTGGCTTTGAATCATGAACCCAATATGATAGCCTGCCTCCTGCATATTTCTGGACCAGGGCATTCTGAAGCCTAGGACCGACAGACTCTACATCCCCTTCATGTCAAAAGCTTGTCATTACAGGGCAGAGCGCTCTGCTTACCTGAGGATGGTGGGGCTGGAGATGGAGAGTCCTGCATCTTCTTCAAGCTCTCCAACAGCGGGTTAGAGCTAGGCATAGGCACTGGGAGGGAGGCTGGTGAGGCGGCAGGCCCTACCGCAGCAGGCAGGGTGAATGTGAATGGAGGATTGGCAGCAGGTGGGGTTTCAGTGGCTGAGGTGGAGGCGTCATCTGAGGAGAGACAAGTTTCTTACATGGGAGTTCCAGAGTAAAGGTACAGGAAGCTCAGAGCCCAAAATGCTTGTCCAGAAATGTTTCCCTAACCTCACAGGTGGCACACTGATCTATAGGCCTCAAAGAAGACCTAAGCAGGTTTCCCAAGGAAGAATGAACAAGGAAGCTGGAGTGGGGGTGTGACACATGGCCTGTGCTGGAGTGCTGGCAGGAGGTCTATGAGGGTGAGGCAAACTTGGGTTAGACAGTAACACCATTTTCACAAACAAAACTTTCATGTCTCATGTAAAAGTGTTGGTGACAGCTATTGGTATAAAGACTCCTGGTGAAATCAGGAACAAAAAATTCAAGAACTGGCTGTAGTGGCAGCCATCTATAACCCAGTCCTTGGGAGGCTGAAGCAAGGTTATGAATTTGAAGACAGCCTTAGATAGATGAGATTCAAAGCTAAAACAAAGGGAAATCAAGTATTCTACCACTTCTCTCCCAAGGAAACCCTCTGAAACGAACCCCAAGACAGCAAGGTGTTCGTTCTGCCCCTCTAGAGCACACTGAGCTCTGCATCCTTACCTATCTTGTCCTCCAAGACCTTGTTAAACCACTGCAGTGAGGCTTTCCTCTCCATGTCCAGGTCTTCCGCAGTGATGGAATAGCCTAGCTCAGGGGGTGGTGGCTGCCCAAGAGAACAAAGACAGGTTAGGCTAACCCCCAGAAGCGGGAAGAACCCGCTCCCAGCCCTCCTGAGTCTGAAAGAGCTGAGAGGGAGGGAAAAGACATACCAGGGTGAGCTGGTCCCCTCGCCGGGAGGGTAGCAATTGAATTTTGCGTTTGCGTTGCCCAGAGCTGCCAGGTGTGGGTGGGGAAGTCCAAGAGTTCTGCTGCTTCCCAGTGGCTGTATCTGTAACTAAAGACAAACACAGGTTTGCTGGACTCCCCACTCATCCAAGACAGGACTGTTTTGTTGGAAGACATCATGTTTTCTGTGTGTGAGTGGCCTGGAAGTATCCGCAGTGTCATTCCAAAGGTGTACACAACTGCTTCTGGGATGGCTGTGACCCAGAGCCCCACATGAGCTCATTACCTGCCAGTCCTCACATATGTACTGAACTGTGTCTGCCTTTCTCTCTTCCCACACTAAGGACAAGATAGACAGAGCAATGCTCTGTTAACTCCAATGGTGCTACCTTCCACACCTCAGATGCCACCCTCAGCCCACACGGCTTCTCTACTTACCCTTTTCTCCTGGGGACTCCTTGTCTGTTACCAAGGGAGCTGAAGAACAGGAATGGGGACATGGCTCCTCCTCTCTGTGGGGATTGTGAAAAGGCTAGATTTTGTTTGGGAAGACTACCTGGGCTGCACAGCAACTTCTCACTCCACTCACTCCACTCACTCCACTCACTCCACTCACTCACTCACTCACTCACTCACTCACTCACGGCCAGAGCCTACAAAAACTATGGCTCTAGGTCTCAGCATGTCACATGTCACAGTTCTTGTAGAAATGAAGGTGGGCAGTTAACAGAGGCCACGAATAACTGGTCTTTAGTTAAATATAGTACAGGAAACTGCGAAGCCTTACTCAGAGCCTGCCAAGTCCAGGGCCCCAGACCGCATCTTCAGGCTCTAACAGTGGGTTAGTGCTGAGAGCTAGGAGTGAAGCTGGTGAGAAAGCAGGCCAGTGACAGACAGGGTGAAAATAAAAACGGCCGGGTGGCAGGCAGGGCCAGACAGACACAGACAGACCTGATCCCCGAGGGAGCCGAGCTCCAGTGAAGAGTGAGCTGGGGCCAGGGACCCAGGCTCCCTGCTGACCCGATCCACTCTGCACTCCACTCCCAGTGGCCTCTGCACCACTCCCACTGGAGTATGAGACAGAGAAGGGACCCCAACCATCAGTGTGCTCAGACTGCAGGACAGGGGATCAATTGTAGCAGGCGCTTTGCTGCTCTTTTAGGGCTTGACTCTTTGGGCTGCTGAGTCAGAGTCAACAGAATGTTCAACAGCCAATCCCTGGTAAGCCCCATTTTTCCTGCCCACAGAAAGTAACCAGAAGTGAATAATGACTACCTTGTTTTCTTAGCTGGCCTCTCTGGTGTCTGGGAGCGGGAGGAAGCTGGGCTGGAAAAGGGGGATGAAGTGGGACCACTCCTCTTCCACAGCTGCAAGTCAAGCAGAGTGACACATAGACTATTACTGAGAACACGACTATGTAGAAAGAAATTCTGAACAGGTTAGGTGTGGTGGCACACGTCTAGGAAGCAGAGGCAGGTGGACCTCTGAGTTTGAGGCCAGCCTGGTCTACATAGTGAGTTCCAGAACAGCCAAACCAAACCAACCACCTTTTTAAGGCGCTGAAGAGATGTTCAGCGGTTAAGAAACATCTGCTGCTATTTCAGAGGACCCAGGTTTGGTTTCTCTGGCACCCGAATCAGGCTGCTCATTAAGTACTTTAACTCTAGTTCCAGGAGACTGGAAGCTTTCTGGTCTCTGTGGGCACCTGCACGCGTATGGTACACCTAAACTCACACAGGCTCAAATAAATCCAAATATTTTTGTTTTTCTTTTTGAGTCCAAGTCTTACTGTATAGCCCTGGTTGCAATTCACTATGTAGACCAGACTGGTCTCAAGCTTAAAGTATGTCACCATAGCCGAAAAGTAATAAACCTTAAAAGTTTTTTTAATCCACGTAAGACAATACTTGTACCCATTATAAATTCCAAAAAGGATTATCTACAGTAAAAAGTACACCCTCTATTTTTGCAGATTCTGATATTCTATCAGAATAAGCTTAAGCATATTAAAAAAATACAAGCTGGCCTGAAACCCAGTACTTGGGAGACAGAAGCAAGAGGATCACTACAAGTTCAAGCCCAGCCTGAGAGGCATAGCAAACAGGACAGCCAGGGATCCATGAGACCTTGTCTCAAAAAACAAAACCAGACAAAAAAGGTAACCGATCTATCTGCACAAAGCCACACAGCTACTAGTGTCAATGACATTAATATCAATATCAAGCCTACCCTACAGCAAAGCTGCCTGGCTTCCCTACCCACAGATATTAACTAACTCTAAACAAGAAGGACAGCTACTTCACATTTTAAAAACTTGTACCAAATTCCAAATGCTTATAAATCTCATCTACACTCCAAAATGAACAAACCCTTTCAGCCAAATCAGTACCATTTACTGCACTGTTTTTCCTTGTTGCAGCTGCAGAAACAGCTCCATCTGTATCAGGTTCGCATTCTGTTTAGTCCCTCAGGTCTGTATTTTATTTCATTTGCTATTTAAGGCTATGTATTTGTTAACCTAGAGACAGGTCCAAGGCAAGGCATCAGAGGATGGTTTTGCATCCTTGGTTCATGGCTCTGAGACATACCTGTGAGAGGCCACGGGTGGAGCTGTAGGAGCTGGTGATGGCATTGCGGCTGGAGCTGGGGATGCCTCCTGTGCATGTACTAGTCAGGGAGCTCACAGAGGAAGTACGAGACCGTTTGTTCAAGTGGTCATCTGAGCTCTGAGAAGCCAGACTTCTCTTCAGGGAGCCAGGCCTAACAGAAAGGAAAAGTAGACATGCCACTGAAGTTTCGTTCTTCTCTATTATGCCCTCCATGGTTCCAACACATCTCTTTTAATAACCCTGAAGGCCATAATGTTCTCTTGGGCACCATCAGCAATGACATGGCTCTCAAGTCTGACAAAGAGCCTGGGTCAGCCACGGCATGGAAACACAAACAGGACTATAGACAGCAGAGCAGGAGGTGCCTGGGGCTGAAGGGAAGGATTACACCTTGATTGTGGCTGCATGGAGCAACAGTGTATTGGTCGTCAATGATACTTCAATAAAGCTGTTCAGAGTTAAATACCAACCACTCTCCTGAGCCTCCAACCCCAAAAGAAATTTTTCAGAACCCTTTCTGTAGACCTCTGCTCCTAGCTCTGCTATAGCATGGGTCTCTTTGCTATGTCCCAGGACAATCCACATACCACAAACCAGTTCAGTGACACTGCAGCAAGATATGTTTCCTTTTTCACCTGTGCATCCTGACTGCAGTCAAAGCCAGCCAGCTGTTCCACTCCTCTCGCTAGCTCTCAGATTCTGTCTTTCCCTTGAGACTGTCACCTAGGCTAGAGCCTCCAAAGCCACCACCAGCCTTAAAGGAACTTAGGTCCCTTCTACCCAAACTTCCTCCAAAGTTTTAAACTCAATGTAGAGACATTTAGTATTTATCTTAAATTCCATGTTATAACATTTCTTGAACTGCAGAGGAACTGTGATCCTTCTGTGAAGGGTCAACTATAACATGTTAGTGAAACAGAGTAAGACAGAGAAGACCAATTATTAGATATGGACTTAATGATTTGGTGGTTTAATTAAAGCACTGCTTATACTGCCCATTTCTAAGTATGACTTTACTTGCTACTTAGAACAGAATGACCTGGAGAAACAAAAGGTGGTTGTCCTTAAAACCCGAACACAAAAGCTTACACCCGTCAACTACATGTGTTTAGAACAATCTGACTGCCACGTATGCATCTGTAAAACTTACACCTGCTACCTCACCCTACCTTGTGGTCGTAGAGATATGATGGGGGAAGGTCCTTCTCTGTGTATGTTCATCTTATTATTAAATAAAGTACTGTTTGGCCAATGAGGCAGCAAGTTAGGCAGGACTAGGAGTCGAGGAGGATTCTGGGAAATATAGTAAAAAGAAGTCTTGTGATACAGGCAGGAAGTGACATGGCAGGCAGACTCATATATAAGCAAGGACAAACAGGAAGTGGTCCCCTTTCTCTTGCTCTTCCTCCTGGTCTCTGCTGTAGAGTTGCCATGTGATCTGCTGGCAAGAGAGGGCACCAGCGGAAGGTGTCCTCAATAATATAAGTCTTATAAAATATATAGATTTATGATAATTAAGACTGAGCTAGCAGATGAGAAATCCTAGTCATTGGCCAAGCAGCATTTGTCTCTGTGTGTTACTTGGGACCTTAACGTGGCGGCAGGTGGAACTCGGGCAAACTGGACCCAGGAGCAAGACCTTTCAGAAGCTGTCTGGCTTTGGTCCACTGGTGACATCTCTCCTTCCACTCTCACTGGTGTCAGAGTGCTTATTCCAGCAAGATTATCACAACATTAGCACAATGTATATATGCCATTAAACACGGACCCTGTGTATATTTCACTCATATTAGTGGAAAAACATGAAAAGAAATTGGAGAGAAAATATCCAATCATGGCAAATAAGTCAAAATGTCCCTACAGATTTTACAATGTGAACTGGGTACAATGCAGAAAGCAAAGAGGAAACCTGACAGGGCAACAGCTAAATGCACTTTTTCTAAGCATTCCCAAGCATTTCACTTACTTAGGCACAAATGCAGCAGGGACTCCGTTGGCCACAAGGGGCTCGAATGCTGAATGCCCGCTCCCACTGCTATCATGGCGCCTGTGACAAACCAAGAAAGAAAATCCTCCATGAAATACTATGCTTGTCTTCTCATTCCCTTTAAGCATTTCCTGGGCCAACCTTATGCCTCAGCAGGTAAAGGCACTTGCTGTCAAGCCTGCTGACCTTCGTTTGATTCTGGGAATCCCTGGACCCCACAGGTAGAAAAAGAGAACTGACCCTCACAAGCTATGGTCTGCCTTCCGTGTGTGAACCAACTTACATACAAACACAATAAACAATGTGAAGAAAACTGAAAGCATTTCTTCAAATTCCTGGAACCCAGCACTACCTTTGTGGAGTATATTTTAGTACATTACTCTAAGATTGTCCTAGTAACTAAGGAGCAAGAAAGACCCTGTAATACATCTCACCTACTCAGGTGCATCACAAGGAAAAAAAATTTGAATCAAGTTTTTGTTATTTTGCCCAAACTACACCAGAACTCATTATGTGGCCTGAGGCTGTCTTTGAACTTCCAATCCTCCTAGCTCAACCTCCACAGTGCAGAGGATTACAGGTGCCAGCTACCATGCCTGGCAGATTTATCAGTTTTTAGGGGCCAATTTTGCATCAGATATTACAATAATAAATTTAGTTACATTATAGGTAGCAGTGCTCTAGAGCAGTTAGGAAAGCTCTATCCACCACACACACAAGAGTGTACTCAGGGGCCTAGAGAGATGGCTGAGCAGTTGCCCTTCTTCCAAAGGACCTGGGTTCAATTCCCAGCACCCACATGGCAGTTCAGGTCACAGGATTTGGTATCATCACACAGACATACATGCAGGCAAAACCCCAATGTACATTAAAAATAAATAAATCTTTTTTAAAAATTAAAGAGGTAGGTAGTGACGCAGACCTTTAATTCCAGCACTCCGAAGGCAGAGGCAGGCGGATTTCTGTGAGTTCCAGGCCAGCCTGGTCTATAGAGTGAGTTCCAGGACAGCCAGGGCTACATAGAGAAACTATGTCAAAATAAATAAATAGATGCATGAATATATAAATAAATATATTTATTTATTAGTGTACTCATGGTGCCAGTGACCACTGCTAAATTCCAATTGTGGGCTAAAATAATACCAAATCTACAGGTGCACCAGGGCCAAGAAAAATAATTATCCTAAAGAACATGAGAAGCCTACCTGGACTACAATGGCTGTCATTTTCTCCTTGCCCCCTGGCCATCTGCTGTCCCTGCTTAGCTATGGGGCACCAGCACAATGCTTACTTACCATACCTGTATCTCCGCTAACATTCTTTACTCCATAAATACATGTGCCAATAAAGATTTCCCTAACTAGAGTGGAGCATGGCAATGCACAAAGGTAATCCCAACACTCACTCAGAAGGCTATGGCAGAATGATTGTGAATTCCAGTCTAGCCTGGGCTATACAGTGAATTCTTTTTATTTTATTTTTTCCCTCAAGACAGCGCTTCTCTGTGTGTAACAGTCCTGAAACTAACTTTGTAGACTAGGCTGGCCTCAAACTCACAAAGATCCACCTGCCTCTGCCTCCCAAGTGCTGGGATTAAAGGCATGCGCCATGACCCACTGGCTCATAAACAGTGAAGTCTAAGACAGTATGGGCTACAAAAACTGTCTCAAAAAAGAGGTCAAGAAAAAAATCTTTTACTTCATTTTGTCATCTAGTATTAGAAATGGTCAATTTTAAAATTTTAAAAATGGCTATAAATTGTCCAGACAAAGGAGACAATGGTAATTCTTCCCTGGGCACGTGATGCACTGTCTCCCAAGAGGGCCATCCTTTCCTCTTTACACCAAAAGGCCTCCTCATTACTCCTAACACTGCATTTCCAATCCTAACCCTCATACACTGGCAATTTGTAATTATTTTGGTTTTTAACCATTTAGTTGTCTTGCCAGGAGTGCCAGGTGGCATATGGAGAGGATAGTGCCCTGAAGTTCCAGGCCAACCTAGCCAGTCTAGCCTAGATAGCAAGTGTTAGGCCTGGGCTCTAGAGGAAAACCCTGTCTCAAATACCCCCATCCCGAAACACAGTGGGGTTGGAGAGATGGTCCAGTGTAGGTATGGTGCTTGCCACCAAGCCTGATGACTTGAATGCAATCCTGGGCCCACACAGTGAAAGGAGAGAACCAACTCCTCCAAGTTCTTCTCTGCCTCCACATTTCTTCTGATACCTCCCTCCAAAATAAGTGAACACAATATAATTTTAAAATTTTGGAAATTGGGGCTGAAAAAACAAAAATGGTTCAGTAGTTTAAAGCACTGACAGTTCTTGCAGAGGACCCAGGGTTAATTCCCAGCACATGCTGGCTTAATATCCACATGCTGGCTTGCAATTACCTGTAGCTCCAGTTTCAGGAGCTCTGAACTCTTATGAACTCTACAGACACTAAACATTTTAAAATTTTTATATATCATATATATGTGTACACATACCACACACGTGTATCTGTATGCATATGTATATATAAATTTGTTTGCCTCCAAAGTCCCATCAGGATGAAGTATAGGGCCTGGTACACAATGTGTGCCTGATAAGCATTTGCTGAATAAAAGAAAAAAAAAAAATAGTGCAGGGTTGGGTGGCACAGTCCTTGCCTTGAATCCTCCAATGAGAACTACTGCCCAGGGAGACAAGCACTTCTTCCAGCTGTTTATTGGCACTTAACTAAATAACAGAACACCATGATTGGAGGGGAAGATTTCCTTCCTTCCTTCAAACCTGGTCAGCCATTTTTTCTTTTTCTTTTGAGAATTCTTTTTAGTTCCCTACCCGATGTTTTTTATTATGTATACAGTCTTCTGCCAGCATGCCAGCAGAGGGCACCAGATCTCATTCAAGGTGGCTGTGATGAGCCACCATGTGGTTGTTGGAACTCAGGACCTCTGGAAGAACAGTCAGTGCTCTTAACCACTGAGCCATCTCTCCAGCCCCTGGAGGGGAAGACTTTGAGCATTCTCTTTTGAAAATAAAACTTAACAGATCCAAAGCTGATGGCTGGTCAGGCATGCCCATGATCCCAGCATTTAGGAGGTAGAAGGATTTAAGAATTCAAGGCCAGCTTGGGCTGCCAAGTATAACACCAATCTGCAACAGAATACTGGGAGGGGATTGGAGAGTTCAGTGGGGGCGATAATGCTGATGCAGGTGAATTCTTGTATAAAGCAGAGTTTAAGTGCAAGGGAATTGAAATTTACCTAATCGGTGCCTTAAGACATGAAGGGTGCAGGGCAGTGGGGTTGCACACCTATAACCCCAGAACTTGGGAGGCAGAGGCAGGTGGATCTCTGAGTTTCAGTCCAGCCTGGTCTACAGAGTGAGCTCCAGGACAGCCAAGGCTACTCAGAGAAACTCTGTATGGAAAAACTGAACAAACCAAACAAAGAAGTGAACAGTATTAACGCCCTTACTACCAAGCTGTTGCAAGGCATACAGTGGAGCTGACCTCTATACCTTCATGGAAATCACCTATACTTCCACAAATTATCTGGAGTCCACCTGGGAATCCAGTTTTGTACTCTTCTGATCAGTACCTTCTCTTGTTTTCCTGGCCATCGAGATGTAGCTGGTCTTCTTCCTCCACTGTCCTTTTCTTTTTTTCTTTTAGGGCGCTGAGCACAGTCTCCTTCGCACAAGGATCTGGGGCATTACTTGATGGTGAGGACAGCGTTGTGTTGAGAATCTGCTCTGGCCTGCAATGAAAGACAAGATTCTAGAAACAGGATATTTTAACAACCATCAGAACAGAAACCAGAAACTAACCAACAATCAAGACCAACTTAACTTATATATGTGTAGAAACTATCCTGATCAGTAAGTCAGGCTTGGTGGCATATGCCTGTAATCCCAACAGTAAGAAGGCAGAAGCAGGAGGAGCATCCTCAATCTGGGGCCAGCCTGAGCTACACAGTCAATTTCAGGCCAGCCTGTTGTATGAATAGTGTGTGACTGAGCATGTGTGTAGAGATGGCTCAGTGAGTTGCACAATCATGAGGGCTGGCAGTCAGATCCCAGCACCCTCACAATAATCCAGGCATCCTGTATACCCGTTACCCAATTCCAAGGGAACTAGAGACTAGAAACAAGAGGACAGCTAGGGCTTAATCAACCAGACTGAAACTTGGGCCTCAGGCTCAGGGGTGACCCTGGCCTCAAAGGAGCAAGTGAGGGCAATAAAGGAGACCTGAGGCTTTCTTTTGGTCTCCACACAGGTGCAGATGCAGGTGCTTACCTGCACACACTCGTTTGTATACACATACTCACCCTGGCGAGCGAAGTAATTTGCTGTCTGGAGGGGCAATCCTCACAGTCACTGGGCTACACACCATCCTCGAGTTCCGTGCAGATAGCACTGCCTTCTTGTGACCACCATTCCAGCACACTGTTGGCAGAGACCCAAGCAAGGAATACTGGGCCTGCTGAATGGGATACCGTCTTCGAGGTGTTATAACGAACCGATTGGATAAAGATCCACAATCTCTGTAGAGAATAGGAGACACATGCTGGAACCACAGAACCTCAAAAGAACATGGGATTCAACTGACTGCAGAAATAGAGGCATCAACACTTCTTTTCCAGAAAATGTCAACCCCCCCCCCATTTATTTTTGGCAGTGACAAAACCCAGGGGTGTGTGTGTGGTAGACAAAGCACTATACCATTGACAGCTCAGATCTTAAACCTTTCTAAGCAACAGGGAACAGAGCATTTTAAGGGCAATTTCCCTCATCCCATCCAAGGGCAGAAAATAATCAGTTGCTTAATGGCCATCTCTACCATGGTCTTCAACAAATTAAGAGAGAAACTGAAGACCTTGGCCACACAGATACTTCAGAAGCACACGAAGTTGTGGTGTATAGGGATGACTTTATTTAATTTGTGGTGTATAGGGATGACTTTATTCATCACCTCTGGCTGAGTGGGTAAAAGTGCTTGCTGCTGCCAAAAACCTGTTGACCTGAGATCAATCTCAGGGAACCACATGGTGGAAGGAGAAAAATGACTCCAGTAACCTGTCCTCTGAACTCTAATGCGGATGCAATTAAAAAAAAAATGCTTTTATCCAGAATCTAGGCTGACCATGGTGGAGCACACCTGTAATCCCAGCACTTTGTAGGTGCTAGCAGGAAGGTCAGCAGTCCAAAGTCATCCTCACCTACAGAGTGAATTCAAGGGACAGCACAAGCTACTGTCTCAACACACACACACACACACAAAAAAAAAAAAAAAAAAAAAAAAAAACAAAGGCTAGGGAATGAATGGGCAGAGTGCTTGCCTGCTATCAATGAAGCTGTGGGTTCGACCCCAGCACAGGATACAACCTGGTGTGATGGTGCAAACCTGTAATCTTGTCCTTGAACTCCTCATCCAGAAGGTGGAGGCAAGAAGATGAGGAGTTCAGGGACAGCCTCAAACAAAAAATAGGTTTGAGATCAATCAGCCTGGACCAAACACCCTACCTTAAAAAAAAAAAAAATCGGGAGAGTAATGAAGGGAAAGGGGGAGGGATACAAAGAGAAGAGAAAAAGCAAAGTGAAGAAAAAAGGAAGGTAAGGGAAAGTCGGATTTCCAGGTGGAGCTCTAGGTTAAAGCCCCGGCGACCCTGGCAAGATCGCCACGACTTACCGGTGGGGCAGCCTCCGAGAGGCTCGTAAGAGTGGGGTGGGGAGCGCGGGGTAGACATGGTGGACTCGCTGGGCCGCCGACGTCGGCGGCGGGGAGCGAGAGGGTGGGCGGCGGCCGGGCCTGTCCCTGGGGTCCTGCGCTAGGGCAGGCTGAGGGGGGCCGGGCTTGCCGAGATAGCTGCCCATGAGTAAGAGCTCAGCGGGGTCGGGGCCTCCGAGCGGGCTGCGGGGCTCACAGACGCTGCCGTTGACCGTTGGCTTGGCTGGGGGCGGCGAGGCAGTGAGAGCCGGTCGCGGTTGGCGGCGCGAGTCACGCACGAACGACGACAGGCCCCGCGAGGCGCGGGGTTCGCGGCTCAGGCCCCACCAGGCCGCGCTCGCCCCCACGGCCAGCCAGGCCAGCGCGGCCGCCGCGGGCACCAGGTAGAGCGCGAGGCCGAGCAGCGCAAGGCCAAGTGCCGCGGCTCCCGCCGGCCCTCCGCAGCCGCGGGTCCGGCCCCGGCCTTCCCGTACGCCCAACGGGGGCCGCCGCCGCTCGACTCCGCCAGCTACCGCGGCCGCCGGAGACATCGCGGCTCCGCGCCGCGGGGCGGACTTAAATATCCCAGGGTACACCGCGCCGCGCGCCGCCGCTTACGTCACCGCCGGACGCGCACGGCGCCGCGCCGGGTGAGAAGGCGAAACGCTGCGGCGTGGCGAGGGAGGGAGGGAGGCGCGAGAGAATGGTTTTTGAAAACCACCGTTTGGGTAGGCGTGGTGGCGCACGCTTCTAGTCCCAGCACCGAGGAGGCAGGGTTAGGAAGGTCTCTGCGAGCTCGAGCCAGCACAGAGACATGGACAAGCTGAGAGGTGGGCAGATCATAGAGTTCGAGGACAGCCAGGGATATATAGATAAGCCCTGCCTCAAAACCAAAAACAAACAAAATCAAAAACAAGGCCGGGCGTTGGTGGTGCACGCCTTTAATCCCAGCACTCGGGAGGCGGAGGCAGGAGGATATCTGTGAGTTCGAGGCCAGCCTGGTCTACAGAGCAAGTTCCAGGATAGGCTCCAAAGCTACACAGAGAAACCCTGTCTCGAAACCCCCCTCCCCCCCAAAAAAAAAAACAAATCAAAAACAACAAAAGAAACTAGAACAAAAGCAGTCCTTCTGACAGCCTGTTTTGACACTTGAGCTGCTTTAGAAATCAAAGCACAGAGCCTGTGGTGTTGGCCCTCACCTGTAATCCTAGCATTTAGGAGGTGAAAGCAGTACTAGGATTGTGAGTTCTAGGCCAACCTGGGCTACTTGAGACCCCCGGACTCAAACAAAACAAAACCCATCAACCAGAGTCTAGCCCAGGCTGCATACCTATATGGGAAAAGTCAATCAGTCCTGGTGTGGAAGTACTCTGTTAATCCCCAGCAATGTCAGACCAGTCTGGACAGCAAGTTCCAGGCCAGCAAGAGCTACACAATGAAACCCTGCCTCAAAATAAGTAAGTCATAAATTTCCTTTTTTATGTGCATGTGTGTTTTGCCTGTATGTATGCTGGGATTACACTAATGAGCCACCACATTTAACATACTCTTTTGTGTATGTACCTGTGTATGCACATATGTGTGTAAGCATGTATGCATGCATATGCACATGTATGGAAGCTAGAGGCTTCAATCACGCTCTATCTTTTTAAAAACTTATCTATTATGTATACAGTGTTCTGCCTGCATGCCAGAAGAGGGCACCAGATCTCATTACAGAGTGACTGTGTGGTTGCTAGGCATTGAACTCATGACCCCTGGAAGAGTGGCCACCACTGCTCTTAACCTCTGACTGAAAGGTTCAGGCATTATGCTGGCCTGCCCCTGTTAGCTGGTGGTCAGCCCAGGGTTCCATGAGAACCAAGTCTGCACACAGGTCCAGAGGACCCCTTTAATCCCTGCCCATTTACACTTCTCTCTCTTCCTCTCTGCTTCTGCTCTTCTCTTCTGTCTCTTTATGCTCTCTCTGCCTCTCTATGGCGACTGGCCATGGCGGTCAGCCATTTACCCTGTTTCTCTTTTCTCTTAGTCTCTCTACTCTGCCGGGCCTAAAATAAACTGGTTAATATGTCTAATATGTCTTTTAGTCTTATGTCTCATATGTCTCTTTTCGTCTTGAATTTTCTAATTTAAGCAAAAATTTAACACTGACCATCTTGTTTTTTTGTTTTTTTCCCTTGAGACAGTGTTTCTCACTGGGCTAACCAATTTGTAGGCTTGCTGGTTAAAAATACCCAAGAGTTTTTTGTGTCTACTAAAGTGCTGGGATTACAGGGACTTGTTGCTGTGCCCACATTTGTTTATTTGTTTGTTTGTTTGTTTTTTCAAGACAGGGTTTCTGTATGTAGCCCTGACTATCCTGGAACTTGCTTTGTAGATCAGGGTGGCCTCTAACTCACAGAAATCTGCCTGCCTCTGCCTCCTGAGTGCTGGGATTAATAGGCGTGCACCACCTCACCCGGCCACTGTGCCCAGGTTTTACAGTGATTCGGACGAACTAAACTTAGGTCATGTGCTTGGACAGCAAATACTGTACCAATGAAACCACCTTCCTTAGTCCACATTTATTTTGTTTTTGGTGGTGGTGGGAATTGAACGCTGTTTCTCCACAATCAAGAGCAAGGTAAAACCAGGCATGGGGAGAGAAGGCTAGATGGACAAGAGAGGAACAAGTGCGGTGGAGGAAGAGGCAGGGGTTAGAGTTCAGAGACAATGCATATTGTTTAGCTTGTTAATAAATACTAGCTGAACTGGCAAATAACAATGACTAAGATGGGCACTAATTATAGTCGAGAGACAGGATGGGCCTCCTTAGTTTCTGAGGTGTCGTCCAATGGGGCTTTATTGTGTAGCTGCCACTAGAGGGGAAGCCCCAGGCTTTTCTGTAAAGGCACAGACAGCCTTACCTTGGTCTTGTGGAATCATTGAAGCACTGTCCAAAGGACACATGACCAAGCTACCTGAGGCTTGTATTTGTCCTTTGAAAATTGTGGATAACAAAATAGCAAAATGGGTCAAATCTGTGCTTGGAACTCAGCCTACTCCTTCAGTTGTCTCACCCTTTCCCCTGCAGACGGGTGGGAGTAGGGGATGAACAGAGAGCTCTCTACCTGACACTGCTTTCCAAGTGCTGCAGTTAAAGGTGTGGGCAACTATGCCCAGCATAAATTTCTTTAAAAGAGTGCAGTTGTGTGATGCCCTTTTGCTACAGACTTGCTGGCTTTCCCCACTTGCCTTGTGTGGTTGCTATGCTTTGTTCAGCCTCCTTCCACCCAGGGTTTCCTGGGGCAGCTGAAGGGAGCAGGCTGAGGCAGAGGAACCCATGGCACCATGGCTTTCTTCAGGCCTCGTTTACTTTGAGTGGGCAGATTTGCTTTTGAAATTCTTCAAGATTTTCGTTTTGTTTTGTGTTTTTTTGTTTTTGTTTTTGTTTTTGTTTTTCGAGACAGAGTTTCTCTGTGGCTTTGGAGGCTGTCCTGGAACTAGCTCTTGTAGACCAGGCTGGTCTCGAACTCACAGAGATCCACCTGCCTCTGCCTCCCGAGTACTGGAACTAAGGCATGTGCCACCACTGCCTGCTCAGGATTTTTTTAAATGTTAGTTTTATTTATTTTGTGTCTGGGTGTTTTGCATGCCTGTATGTGTATACCTGGTGCCAGAGGGCATTGGATCTCCTAGAACTGGAGCTATGGATGGTTGTGGATTGCCTGCCATGTGGATGCTGGGAATCACAACTGGGCCCTCTGTAAGAACAGGTGCTCTTAACTGCTGAGATGTCCCCATTTTTAGGGGTTTACTTGTTGGTTGGTTGTTTTTTGTTTTTTTGAGACAGAGTTTTTCTGTGTAATAGTCTGGCTGTCATAGAACTCATCTGTAGACCAGGCTGGCTTCAAACTCAAGAGATCTGCCTCCTGAGTGCTGGGACTAAAGGCTTGCACCACCACTGCCTTTACTCCCAGTTTTTAATTTTTTTGAGATGGGGTCTAGTGTAGCTCAGGCTAGCTTCACTGTGTAGCTGAGGTTACCCTAAATTTCTGATCTTCTGCTTCTACCTCCAAAGTACTGGGGTCCCAAGTACGCAGGCCACCACACCTCAATTCCAGTTTGGTTTTATCTTTTGGGGACAAGCATCAAACACACTTACAACTTTTTGTCACATAGAGAGGTTTGAAAGGTGCAGCGATGGCTGCTCCTGTGTCCTCCAGCCTCCTGTTCTGAGCCATTAGCTACTCCAACACAGAGAGGGCACGGCTTAGCACACAGGGCATTCTTCTCTCCTCCGTTTTCCCCACAGCACATTGCTTTATAGCAATTCTTCATTTCTACCCAGAAGTCTTTGCTGCGTATATCCTTGGCTAAATTCCTCATCCTGTGCTAGCATGACAGCCTGTGGCCCATTGTGCATGGGAAAATTCACTTCCTCCTTCCTTCCGTGTGTGTGTGTGTGTGTGTGTGTGTGTGTGTGTGTGTGTGTGTGTGTATACTTGATCATGTGTGTACATATGTGTCAAGGACAAGCCCTCCTCACACAGTAGTGGTGGCTATGATAGCCTTCAATTCTGATGTCTCCTCTGGCTTATATAAAAGGTAAACTTGGTTGGCTATGCGCTTACACCGAGGTAGACGAGTCAGATTCCTGTTGTCTGAAGTTTGAAGATGAAATTCCTATCCATTGGCTAGTCTGTAGTGATACACATTTATAATCCCAACACTTGAGGGATGGAGGCTAGGAGTATCAGAAGTTCAAGGTCAACCTCGATTACATAGTTGAGTTTGAGGCCAGCCTTCCATACAGGAACAGGAGGACCCTGTCTGAAAACCCCAATGTGAGGAAGAAACAAAGACATTCTCAGATAAACAAGCCAAGGAAATGTTTTGATAGTATAACAAGCCTCAGAAACTGCTTTTGCTACAAAGCACTGACTCCTCTTCAGGCCACAACTAAAAGTAGGCAAGGACAGTACGATAGATGGCTCAGCAGTACTCAGTAGGCCTGTGACCCGTGACCTGAGTTCAATCCCATATGAAGGAAGCAATGACCAACTCCTGAAAGTTGCCTTCTGACTTCCACATTGGTGCTGTGGCACTCAAGTGACTTCAGTCATACACATATGACACACAAATAAGTATGGTTTTTTGTTTTGTTTTGTTTTAAATAGAAGCAGGCAGCAAGGGTGGTGGCATATGTCTTTAATCCTAGCACTTGGGAGGCAGAGACAGGAGGATCTCTGTAGTTGAGGTCAGGACAGCCAGGGCTACATAGAGAAACTCTGTCTTGAAACACCAAAAAAAAAAAAAAAAAAAAAAAAAAAAAGGCTGAAAATTGGATATCCCTGCCTTCATTTTGTATCTGTTTCCCTTCCTTCCAGCTGCTACCTAACATCTGCACGTAGCTTGTCAATCACTGAAGGTGATATCTGTATTACTCCTCTTCAAGGCTGAACTGAGGCATCTGTCAGCTTTTTACAGTGTCCCAGATCCCTGAAAGATGCCTAAAGGTCACCAGTTAGTCTAAACTTGGAACCACCTTGGACTCCAGGCAGCTGAGCTTCCAAGGCTCACAACCAGGAGTCACTGGTTCACCACAGAGAGGTGGCTCCTAGAGCAGGTGCAGTCCCCTCCTGAGAACCTGCTTGTCTCCTCAAGCATTAAGGACTTTTTTCAGGCCACTTGGCAGAAGCAGAACTCAAAGATTAACTGGACCCTGCCCTGCTTAATTATACATAGCTCTCTACCCTTGGCCCCTCTAAAACCTAAAGCTCAATCCTCACACATGAACTAGGTGGTCACTAGATGCTTATCTGTCCCCCTTTTGAACATATAGTGAAAAATAAATAAATTTGTTTGTTTATTATTATACAGGCACACATTCAGGGTTTTCTTGTAGACCTGGCTGTCTTGGGACTCACTCTGTAGACCAGGCTGGCCTCAGAGATCTGCCTGCCTCTGCCTCCCAAATGCAGGGATTAAAGGCATATGCCACCACAGACAAGTATATTTTTTTAAGATTTTATTTATTTATTTATTATGTATATAGCTGTCTGCCTGCATGCCAACAGAAGGCACTAGATCTCGTTCAAGGTGGTTGTGAGCCACCATGTGGGTTGCTGGGAATTGAACTCAGGACCTCTGGAAGAACAATCACTGCTCTTAACCGATGAGCCATTTCTCCAGCCCTATTTTTTTTTAAAGATTTATTTATTGCTGGGCCTTGGTGGCGCACGCCTTTAATCCCAGCACTCGGGAGGCAGAGGCAGGCGGATCTCTGTGAGTTCATGATCAGCCTGGTCTACAAGAGCTAGTTCCAGGACAGCCTCCAAAATCACAGAGAAACTCTGTCTCGGGGAAAAAAAAATTATTTATTTATTATGTAGACAGTGTTCCGCCTGCATGTGTGCTTGAAGGCCAGCAGAGGGCACCAGATCTCATTATAGATGGTTGTGAGCCACCATGTGGTTGTTGGGAATTGAACTCAGGACCTCTGGAAGAACAGTCAGTGCTCTTAACCTCTGAGCCATCTCTCCAGTCCCCCACCCCACTTTTTTCTTTCTTTCTTTTTTTTTTTTCTTTCTTTCTTTTTTTTCAAGACAGGGTTTCTCTCTGGCTTTGGAGCCTGTCTTGGAACTAGCTCTTGTAGACCAGGCTGGTCTCAAACTCACAGAGATCCACCTGCCTCTGCCTCCCGAGTGCTGAGATTAAAGGTGTGTGCCACCACTGTCCAGCTCTTATTATTCATTTTTTAAGGTGGGGCCTCACTCTATTGCCCTGGCTGACCTGGATCTCATGGACATTGTCCTGCTTCTGTCTGCCAACTGCTGGAATCACAGGTGTGCACCATGTGTCTAAGTTCCAATTTAAATCCGAGAGGTAGTCTTAACAAAGCAGCCATGGTCAAGTGTGGTTCATCATTATCTTCAGTCTCCCTGTCATCTGACAAGCTGCCAGGACTGTGAGTTCTCTTCCAGGGAGATCAGAACTAGTCTTCCCTGCTACCTCCTAAACTAGGCTGGGATTCCTCAGGGTGCAGACGCCTTCCTGGCTGTGGCATTACAAGTTAAAGCTGCCATGTCCAGCACTCTCCCCTCTTCCACAGTAATGATATGGATTTGATGAGTCTTTTCCCTATGTATGCATTTCAGATTTAAGTGTTTTGCTTGCAAGTATGTATATGCACCACCACATACATGCCTGGTGCCCTCAGGGGTCAGAGGAGGGCATTGGAGCTCCTGGGACTGGAGTTACAGATGGTTGTGAGCCATGCTGGAAACTGAACCCAGGTCCTCTGAAAGAGCAGCCAGTGCTCATCAACACTGAACCATCTCTTCAGGCCCCTGATTTGTCTTTTAGCATTTACCTGTTCCTGCAAAACATGGACACTCCATGTTTGCTATTTAGTTTTATTCCTAGCACTTTACAATGCTAGGGACAGTTGACAGTCCTTTTATTTTCTATTGTTATTATTATTTTTTACCTCTTCATTTTTTTCAGTGTAGTGTTTTTTTTTTTTTTTTTTTTTTTTTTTTTTTTTGGTTTTTCGAGACAGGGTTTCTCTGTGTAACTTGGGAGCCTATCCTGGCATTCGCTCTGGAGACCAGGCTGGCCTAGAACTCACAGAGATCCACCTGTCTCTGCCTCCCGAGTGCTGGGATTAAAGGCATGTTCCACCAACGCCCGGCAGTATAGTGCATTTTTAAAGGTTTATTACTTTACACATAAGTGGGTTTTTTGCCTGCATGTATGTATGTGCACACACACATGTCTGGTACTCTTGAAGGTCAGGAGTGTTAGGATTCAGGCATTATGCTGGCCTGCCCCCTGTCAATTGGCAGGATGCACTGAGGCAGTACCCTGGCCAGCCCAGGGTCCTATGGCTGCTATATCACTACACAGTCTGCACCCAGATGCAAAGGCTCCTTCCTTTCTTTCTTTTTAGTGTTTTTTTTTTTTTTTTTTTTTTTTTTTTTTTGAGACAGGATTTCCCTGTGGCTTTGGAGGCTGTCCTGGAACTAGCTCTTGTAGACCAGGTTGGTCTCGAACTCACAGAGATCCACCTGCCCCCCCCCCCCCCCAGTGCTTGGATTAAAGGCGTGCACCACTGTGGCCCTGCTGCAAAGGTTTCTTTAAGAGGCAAACTGTACCCACTTCCCCTCTCCCTCTGCCATCTGAGAAGGCAGACAGATCTCTCTTTTCTGTCTTACTCTCTTTCCTCTCTCTCTCTGCCTTCCCCTACTCCCTTCCCTTCCCAATAAAACTTCCTTCCCATGTAAGTTCTGCCTGATGGCGTGTTTGTTCCATGCCATGGGATCCCCCATGGTCCCACCTCCAGTCGTATTATATCAAGGAGCGGGCCTCAAATCCCTTGGGACTGAGGTTACAGACAACTGGTTGGGAGCTGCCATGTGGGTGCTGGGAATCTAACCTGCAAGAACAACCACATGCTCTTAATGACTTTAAATTATTTTTTGAGACAAGGTCTTACTGTATATAAGAACACTGCCTGTCCTGAAACTTGCTATGTAGGCAAGTCTGACCTCGAGCTCACAGAGATCCTCCTGTCTCTGCAGCTGAGCGCTGAGAATAAAGGTGTGTGCCACCATGTCCAGCATGAGCAACATCTTAAAAAATAACAACTTTTATTTATTCATAATGTATATGAGCATTTTGCCTGCAAGCATGTGTATGTATCATATGTGTGTCTGGTACCCCTGGAGGCCAAAAGAGGGTGTCAGATCTCCTGGAACTGGAACCAAACCTAGGTCTTCTACAAGAGTAACAACTGCTCTTAGTGGAGGAGGCATTTTTTCCAGGCCCAAATGTCTATGTTTTGAAGTAAAGACAAAAGGCGCAAAGGAAATTATGGGCTAAGATACTTGGGCTAGAGCATATCCTATAGTAGTTTTTTTGTTTGTTTAGTGGGGCTGCGCAGGGGTAGTTGAGACAGTGTTTCTCTACATAGGCTGTCCTGGAACAATGTAAAACAGGGTGGCCTCAAACTTACAGGGAACTCTTTCTGCCTCTGAGTACTGGGATTAAAGGCATTTGCCATCAGGACTCCTGTAGTGGTTTTATTTTATTTTTCAGATGGCCTTACTATTTAGCCCAGGTTGGCCTTGAACTTCAGAACCTCCTGTCTCAGACTCCACAGTGCTAAGATTATAGGCCTTACCACCACGCCTACGTGGTTTCTTGTTTTTTGTTTTGTTTTTGTCTTTGCTTGCTCTCTCCTAAAAAAGATTTATTTTTTTAGGGTGTGTGTGTGTGTGTGTGTGTGTGTGTGTGTGTGTGTGTAGATACATGCATTTGAGTGCAAGTGCCTGAAAACATCCAAAAGTGGGTGTCCAATTCCTTGGATATGGAGTTGTGGGAGGTTGTGAGCCTCCTGACTGGGTGCTGGGAACCAAATTTAGGTCTTCTGCAATGGGAAATAGTTATGCCACCCAGTCTCTCCCCCGTTTTTGAGACAGGGTCTCATCTAGCCTCGGCTGGTCTCAAACTCTGTATGTGGCTGAAGCTGCCCTTTAATTCCTGACCCTACCACCTCTTCCAAGTGCTGGGATCATAAGCATGTGCCACCACTCCCAGTTCAAACCTCTCTCCTCCCTGACAGATTCCAGGTATCCCAGGCATCCTTGAACTTCCGTTCTTACAGTCTCCATCTCCTTAGTGCTGGGATTAAAGGTGGGCACCAGTACCAGGGCTTTAAATCTGCCTTTTTATTGAGATGTGTTCCTTACAAAACCCAGGCACACATCTCTTGCCATCCGTCAAGGCATCTATGTGGACTGTTGCTGACCACCCGCCGCCAAACTTGGACGACAGTAGGGACTTACCAGACCACATCAAGACCAGGCGGGTCCACATGGACCGTGGCCCGGCCACGGTTACGGGCCTTGGGGCTGGGAATTGTGCCAGCCGCCCCGGGCCAGGGGAGCCCGGAGCTCTAAGCAAGCATGAATGTACAAGGAGGGAGAGACCTCATGGTCCCAACATGCACCGCGTGCCTCCTACGTCACTACAGGGCCACTCCTGCGAGAGAAGCGCCAAAGGCTTTCGGTTGCCAGGTAACAAGGCAGCAGCTCTCAATCAACTGCCAGCTTTTGGCTGAACGCGGGAAAAGGAGATGCAGGCGATGAGTCTTAGGAGTAGTTTTTTCTTTTATTCATTTTCTTTTCGTTTCCTTCCTCTTCCTTTCCCTTCCCCTAAAGTCCTCTTTCTCTCATTCCACATCCTTTCTCCTTCCTGTCCTTTTCCCATCCCCTTTCCTATACCCTTCAGCTAGGCTTACGGGCCAATGAAACAGTAAAAGTAGGAAGCCAGCCAGTGTGTACCCCTCCATCTTCCACAGCGAATGTTTCTTGCTGCTGCTGAAGTTTTGGACATCAGACCCTAGCTTCTCCAGACTGACTGTGACTGGATCATCTGTTCCTCTTATGATTTTTATTAAAAATATTTACTATGTACAACATTCTGCCTGCATGTGTCTCTGCACACCAGAAGAGGGCACCAGATCTTGTTACAGATGGCTGTGAGCCACCATGTGGTGGCTGGGAATGGAACTCAGGACCTCTGGAAGAGCAGCCAATGCTCTTAACCTCTGCACCATCTCTCCAGCCCTCCTATTTTTAGTAAGTACAAAGCAATGCTTTTTTAAAGTGGTTTTTGAAACAGCTTCATGTAGCCCAGGCTGGCCTTGAACTCCCCATGTAGCAAAGATAATGTTGAACTTCTGATTTTCGTGCCTCTATCTCCTAAGGGCTGGGGTTGCAGCCATATACCACCGGCCTAGTTTTATGAAATGCCAAGAAGCCTGTGGCGTTGAGCATGTTAGGAGAGCATTCTTTCAACCATGCTATACCCACTTTCTGTGTAGTCCAAACTGCTTTCAAATGGGTAATCCTCCTGCCTGTTCCCAATGCTAGGATTACAGGTGCACAGTACTATACCTCTCCTCCCTCACCACCCCCATCTTTTGCAGTGCTGCAGATAGAACCCATAGGTAAGCACTCTGCCTTTGAGCCACCCCTCTCCCCCAGCTTACAAACTGGGGAGGGGGAGGCTGAATAAAAATAGCCCCAGTAGGCCCACAGGGAGTGGAACTATTAGGTGTGACCTTGTTGGAGGAAGTGTGCCACTAGGCTTTGAGGTCTCAGAAGTTCAAGCCTGACCATGCTTTCTGCTGCCTGCAGATCCAGATGTAGAACTACCAGCTAACTTTCCAGCATCGTATCTGCCTGCATACCACTGTACCTGTCTTGATAATGGACTAAACCTCTGAAGTATAAGCCAGCCCTAATTAAATGTTTTCCTTCATAAGAGTCGCCACGCAGAGACAGGTGGATCTCTATGAGTTCAAGGACAGCCTGGTCTACACAGAGAAACCCTGTCTCAAAAGAAAAACAAAAATGTTGCTATAGTCATGGTGTCACTTCACAGCAATAGAAACCCCAAGGCACAAACCAGTGTATTTTGTAACTAAGTGTACTTTTTACATTTATGTATATGCTTTTCTGTGCACACACCAGGCATGTGCAGGTAGCTGGAGAAGCTAGAAGAGAGGGTGCAATCTCTTGGAGCTGAACTTACAGGCAGTTGTGAGCAACCTGATGTGGGTGCTGGGAACTGAGCAGTGCGTGCTCTTCAATGCTGAGCCACCCCCCCACACACACACACACCTTTTCAAGACAGGGTTTCTCTATGTAACCCTGGCTGTCCTGGCACTCACTTTGCAGACCAGGCTGGCTTCAAACTCAGAGATCCACCTGTGCCTCCCAAGTACTGGAATCAAAGGCCTGCACCACCACCACTGCCCAGCTCTTTTTTATATTTTTTTAAAAAATACTTATTAAAAAGAAAGCTTGATTAAAAAAAAAAAAAAAGGAATGCAAGTTGGGTGTGGTGGTACATGCCTTTAGTCCTGACACTCAACGAAGACAGAGGCAGGTGGGTCTCCAAGTTCAAGGCCAGGCTGGTCTACAGGGCAAGTTCCTGGACAGCCAGAACTGCACACAGAAACCCTGCCTTGAAAAGCAGAAACAACAAAAATCTGTGTATTTTATGGGTATGTGTGTGTCTGAGTACATGTAAGAGCCTGGGTATGTAAGAGTCTGAGGAGGCCAAAGATAGTGTTGGATACCCTGGAACTGGAGTTACAGTGGTTGTGAACTGCCATGTGAATCCCATGTATTTCAGAACACAGAAACAAGACAGTGGAGCCCAATCCTCAAGGCCACTCTATTGGCCCTTTGTCATCACTGTTCTCCATGGCCAGGCTGACATATTTATTGGAAAAGTTGAAAACACAGATGTAATGCATTATACAAAGAAAGGTCTTCATTCCATAATAAAAGTACTGTTGGGAGAAACAAGAGCCGGTGGCACCTGCCCTGGGAAGGTAGGCACGAAGTGAAAAGTGAGATTCACTTATAGGGACTATTCTAATGGAAAACTGCGAAAAAGGTTAAAAACAGAAGGGGGGCATAAACAAACAAAGACCAACCCCATCCCTGAACATTTGAGAGTCTGTTATAAGCTTGAGACATTAGGTTATCACCAAGATTTAATGGGGTTCCTCGGTTTGTCCCTAGAATGCTAATCAGTTTAACTTAGGGTCTTCAAACCTGAGGTAGTTGAGGGTCACCTGAAAACATGTCTGGAAGGATCTATATGCTCAGAACTGGATCCAGTCACATCTAATCAACCACTTCTGGCTTTGGCTCCTAGGAGAGGACAGTCCAGTGTTTGGGCTGGACTCGAGGGACAAGGGTGGTAAGTGGCTGTTCTGGATTTCTGCTGATGGCTGCCAAGTGCTTCGGTGAGTTTCCAATCTGACAGTGTGGTCTCTGAGAACCCGAGAGGTGGAGAGAGGGCAAAGCCACTCTATTTGGAAGGCCAAGATGGAGGATCCAAGATAGTGGAGAGAGGGCAAAGCTGCTCCAGTTGGAAGGTCAATGTGGAGACTCCAACAACAGGAGAGTGGGCAAAGCTCATTCTGGTGGGAGGATGATCCAAGAAGGCAAGGCCACTCTTATTGGCAGGTCGGTGTTGGACCCAAAGACTTGCTTTTCTAGCAAAGTTCCCAGAGATATGGAAAGGCAATAGAGAGTAGCACATTTGCCGGGTATGAAAAGTTAGGGTTAAATTGGGTAGTGGCAGCCCACACCTTTAGTCCCAGAAGTTAGGAGGCAGGCAGATCTCTGTGAGTTCAAGGACAGCCAGGTATGCACAGAGAAACCCTGTCTTGAATCACCCCAACACCCCCCCCCCCAAAAAAAAAGAAATTAGGGTTAAATGATGCTGGAGACCTTTCTACAACCAAGCCACTAAGCAAGAAGTAGAAGCTTCCCCCAGACACAAGATGAGAACTGATTCCTTCTAAGATGAGAGAGGTCATAGCAGACTAATGTGACCAGAATGATAATTACTTGTAACCTCAAGTTACCTAGTATTAAGCCTGATGTCTGACTCATCAGCTACACCCATTGTGGGACAGGACTTTGGTTCTCCCAGTTACAGGGTTAAGGGCCCATATACATGTCAGATTCTAGGAACAGTGCTGTGGGCAGTACAGTCAATGAGCCATTGAAGTTATAGTCTTAATTTAATTTTTGGCTTTTTTGAGATAAGGTCTCAGTATATAGACCAGGCTAGACCTGAACCCATGATCCCCCTGCCTCAGAATGCCAAGTGCTGGGATTGTAGGCATGTGCTGACAAGCCTGTTACAGTCATTTAAATTCTTTGCTCAATTATGAACTTTACATAACACATACCCTTAATCTCGAGGTACTAGAAAGCTGCAATACCAAGTTAAATATGAGAATGCACCTGGATCCAAGTGTCTTTTTCACCCCACCTAAGCCATTATTTTGCCAGTTTTCTGTCTTGAAAACATATTTTTGAGTTATTTTTACTCAGATGTACATGCATGCATGCATCTGTATGAGTGCATGCCACTGGTAGAGGGTGTCAGACCCCTTGGAGCTGGAGTTAAAGGTGGTTGTGAGCCACATGGTGTGGGGTCCTCTGTGAGAAGGACACACTCTTAACTGCTGAGCTATCTCTCTGGACCACCAGCTCCCTGTCCCGAGGATCTGTTGACACTCATGCAGCAGACCTCAGTCTAAGGAGCCCCAGGAAGGGTTTAAAAAGCTGTGAAGTTCCTTTTGAGCTCTAAGAATTTTCAGATTCTGGTTTGTCCAGCCACCGGGTTAAAGACTAATGTTTAGGTAGCAGCAGTGCCAACAGATTACAGTGTAGGCTAAGTGAGACGGCTCACACCTTTAACCCCAACACTTGGGAGGCAGAGGAAAGGAGATCTCTGTGAGTTCAAGGACAATGAGGTATCCCTATCTGGTTTCAGGTCAGCCAGGGCTATATAGTAAGACCCTGTCTTCAGAAACAGTTATATATAAGCCGGGTGGTAGAGGCACACATCTTTAATCCCAGCATTTAGGAGGCAGAGGCCAGCCTGGTCTACAGGGCAAGTTCCAGAACAGTGAAAGCCCATCTCAAAAACACAAAAAGTTATAGTCTATAACACACACATATATAATCTAATTACACTTAGTGTTTTGTGAGAAAAGTATGTAGCACAGGTTGCCTTTAAATTCAGGATCTTCCTGCCTCAGCCTCCCGAACGCCAAGATTACAGGTATGCATTACCAAACCTGGCTAGAGAAAGGCAGTTTCTGACTTGAGTTACACACTAAAAAGTTCTGATACAACACTGAGCAGGTAGGAACCTTGTGCTGTTGACCTACCTTGTGCTGGGGCTCTTGACTGTTTTGCTACTCAGGAAGAGATTAATAGAATTTGAAAAATGACTGGCTTTTCAGACAGATGTGTTATTCATTCAGAGAGCCCTGCTCTATTGCTGTGCATTTGATATCCTCCTGCTGGGACAGAGGAGTGTGAATGGGTAAACGCTAGAAGCAAAGACAAACTATGTTTAATAGACAACCTTGGAAAAGCTGACCTCAGGTGAGCACATGGATTGGCCTGATTGGCACAAATGAGCCAGCAATGCCACACACTGTTCTGGTCCTTGGACTCAAGAAGTGCTAAGCAGAGAAACATTCTCCTGGCACTAGAATGGGCCGTTTCTACTACAGGAACCTCCTTTAGCCCAATGTAGAGGTCATATGTCTCAGCAGACATCTGGGTTGCTGGGAGGTTTTGGAGTGCCAGCTTAGAAGATACTGGGGGACAGAGTGGGAGGGGTGGAGCAGGAAGAAGAAGGGGGTTGATTCACAGTGATCAAACATTAATTAGTCTCACAGCCCATCACCCAGCAAAGCCGAGACATGCCCCACTGGGGACAGATTCAAGGAAGTGCTTGCTGGCTGCCACCTAAGAGTTACAGATAAAGGAGGAAGACACCATCTACCTGCCCCATCCTAAAGATCACAAGGTCACTTAATTCAGCGGTACATTTGAGAGTGGCAAAGTGCTGTCCGGCTGCTTGTATCTAGGCAGGATGCCTTCTGTCCCCATCCTGTTGTCGTGGGAGCAAGAGCGGGTAGTGATGGGATGGTGTCATAGCCAGTGGCCCCCTTTCTCCTTTTCCCTGCTCTGCAATGCGTCAAGGAACCTGCCTGCTTTGGACTCCAAGCCCAGAAATGACCAGCGATGGCTCTTTAGTCTTATCTGTGGCCTGTGAAGACTGATGGCAGAGGGCAAGCCTTACCAGACACCCTCAGCTCCAAGCATCTCTGGGGCAGATGTTGCATGAAGATTGTTAGTAATAAATATGAAGAGTCCTACCCCGAGCCGAGTTCTCTTCCTGATGGAAGCAAGTGGGTCTGTTGAACAAGTGGCACAGGCAACCATCTTTTTCTGGTTCAGTAGGATGCAGAAGCAGGTGGTTAGAACAGGAACCACTTCCAGGTCCTTTATGTTTGTCCCTCCTAGGGCCTTGCCTAGGTTTGACAGAAGGTGGCCCACGTGACATGACACAGGAAGTTTGTTCTGGGGATGTAGTGTTGCTGTTCACATCAGCCCCATTCCAGCATGTGATGGGGTGGTAAACCTGGTCACATGAGCTCTTAAGAAAAATGTCCCCTGAACAGCTGGGCCCCTGGCATCTTGGCTTGTGAAGGTGGACAGAGGCCTCGGGATGGCACCCAGGGTCAGAAAATAAAGGCACTAGCTCTGCTTCAGACTTCAGAGGAGAGCTGTCACCCTGGGGGAGCAGACTTGGCTGACAGAAGAGCTGAGCTGGAGCACCAAGGCGTAGCCTGAGCCGCACCATGGTGTGTGTTGGGGTTTCCTCTCAGAAGGCTCAGAGCTCAGGGTGGGGTAGGGGTTGGAACCCTTTTTGGGAAAGTTGGCTGTGTGAAACCTTCAAAATATAAAACCAAAAGACCCAAATAACTACCCAATAATAAGCAGGAGGGGATCCATGGAAATGCCAAAAGTGTAGTGTGGAGGGAGAGCCATTGCTTTGGCATGCTCCGTCAGACCATTCGTTCCCAGTCTGACTGGATTCAGATGGCAGTCTGGTTTGGAATCCAGCGGAGTTCAGATGCTCAAAGTTTGTGCAAATGACAAAATGCAAAAGACTATGGAAAGGGGAAAAGAACAGGTGTAAGATGTCCCCTCTCCAAGCTCCCAATGACAAGGAGCCTCTCTAGGAAGGATGTGACTAGTGAGGACGTGGATATTAGGCAAGATAGGTTGGCCATGTCGCTGTTTTTCTGTGGACCTGAGCTTGCTCATGGCCAACCCTGGCCTGCCTGTACATCAGGGACATAAGGGAAGAATTCATCATGCATTCACACAGAGGTGGTGTCATGACAGGCATGATGGGCTTCAGCGTTTGTCAATAGAGAGGTCTGCAGGGACCTTGGTATGCCATGGTGGGGAGCGTCACAAACAGAAGGGTAACAGGGGTGTTGGCTTGGCTCTACTCTTTTTCAGGGATTGCTTCTTGAGCAGTAGGAGGTGATGCTTCTGTCCCTAAAAACAAAAACAACAAAACATTTCACACAGAACCTCATGCATACATGAACTCTTCATGCCAGGTTATCGCCACGTGAGACTCTCAAGTTCATTACTGCCATACTTTAAAAAAAAGAACCCTTTAAAAAATGTGAGCGTGTGTGTGTGTGTGCCTGCGTGTGTGCGTGTGTGCGTGTGTCCATCCATCCGTCCGTCCAGGATGGTGGTGGTGATTCAGTGTTAAGAGCACTGCCTGTTCTTCAGAGGACCCAAATTTGAGCTATAGAACCTACATTACAGCTCACAACTGTGTCTACACCCAGAAAATAAAAATAAATCTTAAAAAAAAAAGAAAAGAAAACAACAAAAGCAAAGTTAGCAACCTGGCTGGGCACTGTAGTGACTAAGATACAAGTTCATTGGTCAATGTGGAGGTTTTGTATAATACTCAGTTTTTTGTTTGTTTTTGGCCAGGTAGCCTATGGTTACTCCAAATCCTGAATCTTCCTGCTTCTGTCTCCCAAGTGTTAGGTTTGCAGGTATGCACCACCCAGGTTAATGCTGAAGCTTGGAAGCTTTGAAATTCTCTATGATATGTCCATCTTCAGGTTTAAAGGAGGGTGAGAAGGGAGAGGAGGAGGAGGAAGCGACAGTCCAGAGGGACCCATTCTGTTAAGGAAAGGCCCATCTCTTCTGCAGCACCAGCAGTAAGTACCCAAGGCAGGCTCACCTTCTTCCCAGCCTTCAGCAACACCAGCCAGCTCGTAGTGTTTCTTACGAAGCTCTCCTAGTTTTTGACGCTCCTTCTGCAGGTCATTTTCCAGCTCCAGCACCCTGACCTGTGGGAAAATGGTGTGAGACAGTCTACCATTGGTTTAATTTAGTTTAAGAATCTTAGCCTTTGGGGCTGGAGAGGGGGTCAGGGGTTAAGGGCACTGACTGTTCTTCCAGAGGTCCTGAGTTCAATTCCCGGCAACCACATGGTGGCTCACAACCATCTGTTATGAGATCTGGTGCCCTCTTCTTGTCTGCATGCCCTCTTCCATGCAGATATACATGGAAGCAGAATGTTGTATACATAATAAATAAATAAAATCTTTAAAAAAAAAAAAGAATCTTAGCCTTCTGAATAGTCTACCAGTGAGCTATGCTTCCACCTCTCCTCTGAGTCTCTCAGTCCCTGAAATAGTAGGGATTAGATCCAGAGCCTCATGTATGATAGCAAGTACGCTACCACTGAGCCACACCCCAGCCCCTCACTGGGAGATTCTAGGCAGGTGTTATGAGACCAAGTGCCACCAGCCCTTGTCACACACCTTGGGCTACTCCCTGGTGTCTCTGTGTCTCATATTCCTTCTTCCATCACATCCATGCTATTTCCACATCTTACTCAAATCCACTTGATTGACTGAGCTATCTTCCCAGCCTGAAATGAGCCTGTTAAGGTTCAGCCCAGCTCCTAGTTTAATTCTCTCTCTCTTTTAAAGATTTTATTTTTATTTATTATGTATACAGTCTTCTGCCTGCAGGCCAGCAGACAGCACCAGATCTCATAATGGATGGTTGTGAGCCATCATGTGGTTGCTGGGAATTGAACTCAGGACCTTTGGAACAGCAGTCAGTGCCCTTAACCTCTGAGCCATCTCTCCAGCCCTTTAATTCTCTTTTGAGATAGGGTTACACGTAGCACAGACTGGCCTTCACCTCCCTGGTGCCAGGATTACAGGTGTACAACACAACATTTAGCCTTCTCTCCCCTGTTTTTCCATTTTTAATCATGTGTACCTATGTGGGAGGGGGGCATATGCAAGGGAGTACAGGTGCCCACAGAGCCCAGAAAGTATTGGATCTCCTAGAACTGGAGTTACAGGTTGTTGTGAGCAAAGTCTCTTAACTGCTTTTTTTTTTTTTTTTTTTTTTTTTTTTTTTAAATTAAGAGTCTTACTATGTAGTCCACACTGGCCTTAACTCATGGCAGTCCTCCTGCCTTAGCACCCCAAGTACTGGGACTTTTGCATGCATACCCACAGCTGGCTTCATTTTCCCCTGTGCTACTGTCTTTCTTCCTGGTTTCTCCCGGTGGGGGGGGGGGAACGATACTGATACTTGGGATTGATGTGCAGGGAATGGAGACAGCCTGACCTTAGATGTGGCCATGGTTTTCTTACCTGAGAATCCATCTCCTGGCGCTTAATCTGGGTCAGGGTCATGCTTGAGAAGTCCATACTGTCTGTAAGGGTGGATACAGGAAGATCCAGTCAATCATGTCCACAGCTGTCACTTAACTGTGAGGACAAGGGCAATTCTTTCCCCACTGCAGAGCTTCGCCTGCCCTTTGCCACCATAATGGTTGCAAACTGAACTCTCCCCACAGGCTCTCATTTGGAGCATCTGTTCCCTAGCTGTTGGTGTTATTTTGGGAGGCTGTGGAATGTTTAGAAGGTTGGGCCTGGCTGGCAGAAGTAGGTCCCCAGAAACTTGCCTTTCTTTGTGTGTTTATTAGTGTGTATACAGGAGCATGGCAGGTCTGTACATGTGTTGAGGGTCCCAGTGAGACATGTCACCACTCCCTGGATGAGATGTACAATCACTATGGAAACATGCCTTGGGGTGTGTTTGTGGAGGAGTTTCTAGACTAGGTTAACTAAAGTGGGAAAACCCACCTTAGATGTAGGCAGTAGTATTTATTCCATGTGTTGCGTTCTGGACTGAATTAAAAGGAGAAAAGTGGAAACTAGGTGTGGTTGACTGTAATCCCAGCACTATGGGAGCAGAGGCAGGAGGATCTCTGTGAGTTTGAAGACAGCCTGATCACATAGTGAGTTCCAGATCAGCCAGGGGTACATAGTAAGACCCCATTTCAAAAAACAAAAAACAGACAAAAAGAGAGCAGACAAAAAGAGAGCTGTCAAGCAAGGTTCGGGAGTGGGGATTAAGTACCAGCATTCACCTGTCTCTGCTTCCTGACTCAACGTTACCAGCTGCTCCACACTCCTGCCTGCCACTGTGCCTTCCCACCGCCATGGACTGCATCCTCACACTGAGCCACAATAAGCCCTACCTTCTTGATGCTTTTTTTTTTTTTTTTTTTTTTACACATTTATTAGTGTGTGTGCACACACACACACACGCATGTGTCGTGTGTCATGCTGTGAGAGTGGAGACAAAGAGAGGTCAGTACTCTTCTACCACGCGGGTCCTGGGCATGGAACACAGGTCATCAGCCTTGGCAGCAGTCACCTCTCAGCCATGCAGCCCAAATCCTTCCTTTTTAAAAGCTGCTTTTATCAGGGTCTTTGGTCTGTCCACAATAATGAGAAAATTAACTAATTCATTGGTAACCAGGGTCTGATTCTCTGGAGACAACTAGACCTCTAGTGACTTTTCTTTGACCTCAGGGAAGTATCGGGCAGAAAAATCTACTTAATAGCCTTCCACTCCAGCAAGGTGGTGGTGGCTCATGCGTTTAATCCTAGCACTAGGGAGGTAGAGGCAGGTGGATCTCTGAGTTCAAAGCCAGCCTGGTCTACAGAGTGAATTACAGGACAGCCAGGGTGGCATATTGAGACTCTGTCTCAAAAAGCCAGGGGGAAAAAGTCCTGCCCCAAGAGATTAGCACGGACGCAAAAAGACCGAAAGGACAACCTGCTTTGACACAAGCCAGGGAAGCATTCCAGGACTGAGCTATATCCCTGGATGTCTACACCCGTCCTAAGAATGTGTCTAGGAAGATCTGGGTAAGGTGGAACACACCTTTAATTCCTGAACTCGGGAGGCAGAGGCAGGTGGATCTCTGTGTGTTTAAGGCCAGGACTACACAGTGCGGTCCCGTCTCAAAGGGGCAGGGGGAGAGCTTGAGAGAGGAATAATGTTATGGGGGCGAATCAATAACGGGAGACCTGAACTCCGGCCCCACACACATTAGTAGACACGTGTGTGCATACCTACAAGCACACCACACATAAAAAAGAAAGAAGGAAAACGAATTTAGAAACACAGAACTACATTGAGATCACAGGGAAAGAGATCTGGAGTGGCTGAAAGGCTACCTGTCTCCTCAATCTGAGATTTGCCGGAGATGGTTGAGGCCACCACAGCCGCTGTGGCCTGGTTGACTCCCCGAGAGGCCTGCTGCAGCTGGGTCAGATTGAGGCTGCCCTTGTTAGCTTTAACCTGCCAGGAAAAGGATATTTATGTTCACAATACATCAGAAACAGCAAGGATGCGACCAAACAGCTGGCCTGGTGGCCCTCAGCAAATACGGACTGGACTGTTGTCACCAGTCAACCAGGGGACCAGCCCCTGACATGTCTAGAGTGGAAAGTGACCTCTGGCATATATATAGGTTGGGTTACTCTACACTCCGCTTGAACAGCTGTCTGCATGAACTTTTCCATGTGTGGAAAAACCTGGGATCCTAAGAAACAAGGGTAGAGTAAAGAACATTCATGGGGTGAAGTTCTGAGTCACTGGTGAGGAGACTGTGGTCAACAGCTTTGCAAGAAGGTTAAATGGGGTAGTGGTTCAAGTTCGGTGACACAGGAGGGGCAGGCTTTGGTCACATGGTCTGTAAGGGCCATGCCAGGTGACCTGTAGTCTGTGCTAAGCAGTTTACCAAATGTTTTGTTTTGTTTTAAATATTTATTACATATACAGTGTTCTGCCTACATGCCAGAAGAGGGTACCAGAGTGAATTGTAGACGGTTGTGAGCCACCATGTGGTTGCTGGGAATTGAACTCAGGACCCCTGGAAGAGCAGTCAGTGCTCTTAACCTCTGAGCCATCTCTCCAGCCCCATACTTTTTTTTTTTTTTTAAACTCAGGGTCTCACTTCGTAGCCTTGGCAAGCCTGCAGCTCAATATATAGACCAGGTTGGCCTCGAACTCAGAGGTCCACCTGCCTTTGCTTCCTGAGTGCAGGGATCAAAGTTATATAGCCTGGCTAACAGATACCATGTCTGGTGAACAGATACTGTTTGGATTTTGGATATTAGTGATGGAACCCAGGGCCATGTGCTGTAACACTGAGCCACCCCCCAGCCCCTCACTGGGAAATTCTAGGCAGGTGCTCTACACTGAGCCACCCCCCAGCCCCTCACTGGGGATTCTAGGCAGGTGCTCCACCACTGAGCCAAGGCCCCTGTCTCTTGCCAGCAGATCTGGAGCAAGTACTTTGTTAATATACTATGTTCTCAGACCATTTTAAGTTTTTATTATTTTATGATGTAGTATCTATGTGAAGGTGAGCATGCCATGCTGTGCATGTGGAAACCGGAGAACAGCTTTGGGGAAAGAACAACTTATGGGAGTAATTTCTGTCATTCCACCATGAAGGTCCCAGGGATCAAATTCAGTTTATCAGATTTGTCAACAAGTGCCTTTTCCTAACTACGCCATCCCACAGGACCTGCTTAAAAATTTTATTCTGAACCAAAGTCTTGTTAGGTTGCTCAGGTTGGCTCTAAATTCACTTTGAGCTAGCCTTTAACTTTTAATTCTCCTGTCTCATCTTCCTAAGTAGCTGGATGACAGGTCTTCGTCAACCTGGTCCACTCAATGCTCCTTGTATGATGTCATTGTTACCTGGAGGCTGGCGTGCCTGGGACCTTCAAAAGCTGCCTAATGACAGTGACAACAACAAGAATGAGCTGGGGCTCCTTGCTGGCATACACTAGGCTTTTTAAAGAGGTTGCTTTGGAACCCTTGAGAGGCCAAACTTTTATTCAGGACCCAGCCAAGTAGGGCTATGGATTATCACCCGATCTTGAGGCTGGTTCCTTGGCTCAAGTCCTCTCTAACTTAGCCTCACAGTGTGCTGGAGTACCCAGCACCACCAGCTGGTCTTACCTTGGATGCAGCCACAAGCTGGGCTGTGCTAGCAGCAATCTCATGTGAACACACCATCAGTTCCTCAAACTTCCCTTTGCCTTGGACCACGAGATCAGCAGCATCCCTGAGAACCCAGAAGAGACAGGAAGGATGAGGTTGCAGAGAGCAGAAACCATCAGGATCCCATAAGTCCCTGGCCAGACAGGAAAGGCAGCCTGTCCACTCCTATGTTGTCCTGGGAGACCCTAGGTCCCTTTCACACTTCCAGTACTAGTCACTTGGTTTTGTATTTATTTGTGTATATATGCATAGGTGTGTGTGTGTGTGTGTGTGTGTGTGAGAGAGAGAGAGAGAGAGAGAGAGAGAGAGAGAGAGAGAGAGAGAGAGAGAGAGCATGTGGAAGCCAGAAGTTCACCTCAGATATCTTTCCTCAGGTGTAGTTTGCTTTATTTAAAAAAAATTCTTTTTTTTAAATTTTGAGATAGGATTTCACTATATAGCCCTAGCTAGCCTCAAACTCACAGAGCTGCATCTGTTTTTGCCTGCCAAGTGCTACGATTGAAGGCATATGATCTTTCTTTTTGTTTTTCGAGACAAGGTCTCATTATATAGTTCTGGCTGTCCTAGAACTCACTCTGTAGACTAGGCTGACTTTGAATTCATAGAGATCCACATAGTCTCTGCCCCCTGAGTGCTGGGATTAAATGCATGTGCCACTATACCTGGCTGAGACACTGTGTTTTTGTTTTTGTTTTATTCCGAGACAAGATTTCTCTGTGTAGTCCTGGCTGTCCTGGAAGCAGCTCTGTAGACCAGGCTGGCCTTGAACTCACTGAGAACCGCCTGCCTCTGCCTCTGTGTCTCAAGTGCTGGGATTAAAGGCTCGAGCCACTAATGCCCAATGAGACACTGTCTCTTTATAGGAGTTGGGGCTGGCAGATTAGACCTAAACTGGCTGGCCAGTGAGTTCCAGGCATCCTTTGCCTCTGCCTTCCCAGTTCTGGGATCACCAATGCATGCCACACATATGGCTTTTTATGTGAGAGCCAGGGATTGAATTGAGGTCCTCAGAGTTACCATGCATGACTGCATGGCTGACCCATCTCCCAGCCCCACTTTCATTTTTAAAAACAATCTAGATTTTAAGAACCTTTTGGGTCAGGTATGGTATTGTACACCTTTGATTCCAGTGCTTGGGAGGCAGAGGCAGGTGAATCTATGTGAGTTCAAGGCCAGCCTGGTCTACATAGTGAGTTCCAGGCTAGCCATGGCCACATAGACTCTATCGCAAAAACCGAAACTGAAAGACCCAACACCAACAGACGTTTGGGATGACTGGGCTTGGCAAATTCTCTACCATTGAACTACCACATCAGAACTTTGCTACTATATAGGGTTTGTCATATAACCCAGGGTGGCCTCAGCCTCTCAAGTGCAGGGGTTACAGGTGGGTACCACCACACCTGGCTATGAGATGGATACTTTTTTCTCCCTTAGCAACTGTCTGGGGTGACTGGAATGGGGAAGGGGATACGGGGAGCCTTGGAGCAGGACACTTACACCATGATGGTAGCTCCCCAGCCAACAGCTTTGGAGGCAGATATAAGCCCTTCTGTCCACCGTGAGTTCTTTGCATAAAATTCTTTATGGGATGCGGTACCCTATAGAAGCAAACATACAGCAGCTTGGTTGGTTGTTTTTATTTTATTTTAATCTTTAAACATATTTCACGTATGAGTATTTGGATTGCATGTACATGTACTGCATGTGTGCAGAGGTCAGAAGATCTGGAGTTACAGATGGTTGTGAACTGCCATGTTGGGTGCTGGGAACTTTAGTCCTCTGCAAGAGCAACAAGTGCTCTTAAGCACTGGGCCATCTCTCTAGCCAGGGGTTGTTTTTAGACAGGCCTATGCTATTCCCCAATTCTTAGTCTTTCTGCCTCAACCTCCCAAGTGCTAGGACTATCGGCATGTTCCACCATACCAGGTTTTTTCTTTTTCTTAAAAGATTTTATTTATTTATTTATTATGTATACAACATTCTGCTTCCATGTATATCTGCACACCAGGAGAGGGCACCAGATCTCATTATAGATGGTTGTGAGCCACCATGTGGTTGCTGGGATTTGAACTCAGGACCTCTGGAAGAGCAGTTGGTGCTCTTAACCTCTGAGCCATCTCTTCAGCCCCCAGGGTTTTTCTTTTAAATCATGTTTATTTATATATTTTGTGTGTGCATGTGGGTGGACATGGAACATGTATGGAGATCAGAGGAAATCTTTTAGGAATTGGCTATTTTAATCATGTATGATCCGGAGCTTGAACTCATGTTGTTAGGCATGGCAGCATCCTTTCCTTGATGAACCATATTGCTCGTCTACTACCCAGCTATTAACTGCTTTTGTTTGTTTGTTTGTTTTTTTGAGACAGGGTTTCTCTATAGATCAGGCTAGTCTCTGCCTCTGCCTCCTGAATTCTGGGATTAAAGGCGTGTGCCACCACCAACCCTGCTTCTAATGGCTAATTTTTTTAGAATGCCTAACAAAGTGCTAAATGCCTTTACTCTCACTTTAGGTATAAGAAAACTAAGATGCAGTAAGGCAAAATAACATCCCTAAGGTCTTGGAGGTATGAATTAGAGTAAATTCCCATTTACTCTAAGATTTATTTATCTATTATGTATACAGTGTTCTGTCTGCATGTATGCCTACAGGCCAGAAGAGGGCACCAGATCTCATTACAGATGGTTGTGAGCCACCATGTGGTTGCTGGGAATTGAAACTCAGGACTCTGGAAGATCAGCCATTGATCTTAACTTTTGAGCCATCTCTCGAGCCCCTAAACCCCCAGCTTTTAAAAAAGATTTATTTTTAACTTTTAATGTGTGTTTGTGTAAGAACATGCAGGTGCCCTGTGATGCTAGAGGCTCTGATGCTCACCACCTGGTGTGGATGCTGGAACTGAACTCAGACCCTGCAGGAGATCAGGAAATGCTCATCCATCTTTCCAGCCCATAACGTTTTTGATTTGAGATAGGGTCTAAATGCATAGACCAGGCTGGCCTTGAACTCACAGAGTTCTGCTTGCCTTTGCCTCCCAATACTGGGAATAAACCACGCATGATTTTATGCAGAGTTTGAGGTGAAATCCATGTTTTTATAGATGCCAGGCAGGGACACTCCCAATCGAGCTACATCTTCAACTCAGGAAGGGGGTTTTGAGAGAAGGTCCAGCTACGCAGCCCATGCCAAGGTCAAACTTGAGATCCTTCTGCCTCAGCTTTATGAGCATTTGGATTATTTAAGGGGTTAAGTATCTGCAGGTCTGGGAATCTATAGGGACCTGTCTCCCATGTCTGAGGGATGACAGTACCAGGTTTAATCCTGGGATCTGCTCAGTTTCCCCTTGTCCTCAGTTATTCCTGGAAGACCTGGGAACAGTGTCAGTGGGATTTCCACAGCAGGTCTGTGTGGCCTCTGGGAGCTGGGGCTAGAAGGTACTGACTGATTGCTTCCTGAGGGCAGCAACTCTCAAATTCCCACAGTGGCTGGGAAATTTCCCTAAGAATGGCAGATCTGCCGGAGATGGCTGCCCAGTGTAAACCCAGATTCCAGCACACACACGTGGAGGGAAAGGAGCTGACAGCACAGTGCCCCTTACCCTGCCGCTTTCCACAATCTCCTTCTGGAGGTCCTTGGAGGTCACAACGAGGACCTTGATGGCTTGCATCAGGCTAGTACAGGAACCAAGGATCCTAGTAAAAAGAAAGGGTTGGTGATTGGGACACTTCTTAAGTCAGGAAAACTGTGAGTAGCAATGAGGGGCAGGAAACGGGTTGGGATTGCTGGAGGACTCTGAGGCAAAGCCTTGGGGGAAAGCCTGCTGGTGAGTGATAATTCACTGTGGACCCTGCTTTCAGGGAACCTTGGAACCACAAGGCTGGCACTGACCTTTCGTTCACCTCCAACTTGACTCCTGTGTCTCCTGCTCGGGATTTACTGAGTATTTCCTGTTAAAAAGAAGGAAATACTTCTTTTTATTTATAAAGAAAAATGGTTTCTTTTGTGTGTGTGTGTGTGTGTGTGTGTGTGTGTGTGTGTGTGTGTGTGTGTGTGTGTGTATTATTGGGAATTGAGCCCAGGCTTCCTGCATGCTAGGCAGGTGCTTTGTCTGATAAGCTACACCCCAGCCCCTCACTGGGGGATTCTAGGCAGGTGCTCTACCACTGGGCCACACCCCAGCCCCTCACTGGGGGATTCTAGGCAGGTGTTTTGATAAGCTAGATCTCAGTCCCTCTCTGGAGGAATTCTAGGCAAGCTACAGATTCCCACTCCAAGAAGCATGGTTTCCAAATGTATCATGAACCCGATCAACTACCACTGCCTTGATACGACAGATCCAACAATGTGTGGCAGCCTGGAAGGCTGAATCTAGCTATTTTCATCTCTGTCTTTGTGAGTCAGAAACCCCCAGACCTCTCATCTATCGATGGTAGACAGCTGGAGTTGACTGTTCCAGTCAGTGAGTCTTGACCTTGGCTCTCGGGCTGATGTTCATGAAACACCAAGAGCTGTGATACCTGACTACCAGGGGCTGCTGCTATCAAATCCACAAAGCAGGTGCTCACACCACAGCAGGGAGTGAGTCTTCTACCAAAGGAGAAGTCTCACTCACTCATATGAGTGAGACCCACTCAGTCTCTCCTGAGAAATTCTTTAACACTCATCAGGCCTCCTCTAATATCTTATTATGACAGTGATGAGCCGGGTGGTGGCGGCGGTGCATGTTTGGCAGAGGCAGGCAGATCTCTGTGAATTCGAGACCAGCCTGGTCTTCAAAGAGAGTTCCAGGACAGGCTCCAAAACCTACAGAGAAACCCTGTCTCGAAAAACAAAAAACAGAACAAAAAGATAGTGATGGCTATCTCTGTCAACTTGAAAACCTAGACTCACTCAACAAGACAGTCTCTCATTGAGTTGACTTGTGGGCACATCTGCCAGAGGGATGTCTTTTTTTTTTTTTTTTGGTTTTTCGAGACAGGGTTTCTCTGGCTTTGGAGGCTGACCTGGAACTAGCTCTTGTAGACCAGGCTGGTCTCGAACTCACAGAGATCCACCTAACTCTGCCTTCCAAGTACTGGGATTAAAGGCATGCACCACCACCGCCCGGTTGAGGGATGTCTTAATTAAGTTAGAGGGATGTCTTAATTAAGTTAACTGATGTGGGGAAGACCCAGTCCACTGTGGGCAGCACCATTCCCTAGACAGGTGGCCCTGAACTGTGTAAGAGTAGAGAGATCTAGTTGAGCACAAGCAAGCAATCAAACACATATGTATTAATGCTCTCTGCTCTTTACTGTGGATGGGATGAGATGAGCTGCTTCCATCTCCTGCCTCTGTGACTTCCTTGCTCCTGCCATGGTGACGTCCCTGTAGTGCCCTCAAACTATAAATAAAAATAGGCCCTTCTTTCCTAAGTTGCTTTTCATTAAGATGTTCTATCACAGCAACAGAAATGAAACTAAATCAATGGCCATTCTACAGAAACAGAATCTAAATCCAGGCATAACTCACCTAAGTTATCAGCTAGCCTGGAAATTGAACCTGGGTGGCCTGACACCAAAACATCCAACCTCGGAGGAAACTGCTCATCTTTTTCCATAAGGACCTCGTTTTCTTCCCTTCATTGATGCAGTGAGTGACACTGGCCTCTGATTTCTCTTCCTTTTTGAGACAGTATCTCACATAGCCCAGGCTGAGGACAACCTTAAACTCATGAACCTCCTGTCCCCACCACCACACTTGGCAGTTCTGGCTTCTTTGGCAGGAGACTAAGACATTCCCAAGGTGCAGCACTGACCAAAGGAATAGATGGGAATATTGCTGTGGGAAATCCTACAGAGTCCTCACTGAAAGGTTCAGGCATTATGCTGGCCTGCCCCTGTTACCTAGTGGAATACACTCAGGCAATACCCTGGTCAGCCCAAGGTTCCATGGGAAAGAAGTCTGCACGCAGGTACAGAGGACCCCTTTAAAAGATAGGCTCTCTGCCCCTTTACGCTTTCTCTCTCTCTCTCTCTCTCTCTCTCTCTCTCTCTCTCTCTCTCTCTCTCCTCTCTCTCTCTCTGTGTGCTCCCCCGTCTCTCTGTTCCCCGCTCTGTCTCTCTATGGCGACCGGCCATGGCGGTCAGCCATTACCCTGTTCCTCTTCTTAGTCTCCCCATTCTACCTGGGCCTTATAATAAACTTATAGTCAATATGTCTGTCTCAGCAATTTCTCTTTTCTTCTTTTTAAACAAAAGAATAACACTCACCTCTATCCGGTTGGTGGCAGCTTCAATGGCAGCTGAAGTGGCAGCCATCTCCTTGTCCACAAGGTCACCCAGCTCTTCTTGTTTTATGTCTAGACCTCTTGGCAGCAGTTCCTACAAGCAGAATTGCAATGGTTAGAAGGACACTTGGCATTTTCTTTGCTTTCTTTTGGCCCTTTCATGGGACCCATCTATAAGGCATGGAAGGCAGGGTCTGTCACAGACTCCACCTGGAACTTTCCATGATATGAATGTTGCAGATTATCAATTAAAGATGTGTTACATTCTTTTATGCTGTAAAACATTTGTTTAATGATGCAAAGACGTGTTGCATCTTTTTATGTTGCATTTGTTTAACTCTGTGAAGCTGTGTTACTTTGCCTGTCTAAAACACCTGACTGGTCTAATAAAGAGCTGAACAGCCAATAGCAAGGCAGGAGGAAGGCTAGGTGGGGATGGCAGGCAGAGAGAATAAATAGGAGAAATCTGGGGCCAGGCAGCTAGTTACACAGCAATGGAATAAGAAAGAAAGAATGGAAGCCGGGCGGTGGTGGACCATGCCTTTAATCCTAGCACTCGGGAGGCAGAGGCAGGCGGATCTCTGTGAGTCGAGGCCAGCCTGGTCTACAAAGTGAGTGCCAGAACAGGCTCCAAAGCTACACAGAGAAATGCTGACTCAGAAAAAAAAATTTAAGAAAGAAAGAATGGTATATAAAAAGTCCAGAGGCAAAAGGTAGATGGGATAATTTAAGAAAAGCTGTCTAGAAACAAGCCATGCTAAGGCTAGTTATTTATAAATAAGAATAAGTTTCAATGTGATTATTTGGGAGCTGGATGGCTGGTTCCCCGAAGAGCAAAACAAAACAATATGGATCATCATGTTCCTCCCTTCTCTGCACATCTCAAAACCACATCCAGCTGGGAGGCCACCAGTCCCCAACCCTACAGAGCCACTCAGCTACAGTTACTGTTAACCTTGATTGTCAACTTGATGGGACTTAGGATCACCATGGAAACAGACCTCTGGGCATGTCTGTGAGGGAGTTTCTAGATTGGGAAGACCCACTTGAATGTGAGTGGTACCATCCCATGGCTTTGGGTTTGGACTGAATAAAAAGAAGAAACAGAGCTGAGCACCAGCATCCATCTCTCTGTTTCCTGATGGTGGATGCAATGTGGGTAGCTGCCTTATGCTCTGCTACCACACCTTCTCCAACAAAGCCTCAAAATGAGAGCCAAAATAAACAAACTCATCCTATAGCTGCTTTTGTGAAGTTTTTTCCATCCCATATGGAGGGATGCTCTCTCAGCCTGGACACATGGGGGAGGGCCTAGGCCCTGCCCAGGATAGTATGACAGACTTTGGGGATCCCCCATGGAGTGCCTTACCCTCCCTGGGGAGCAGAGGGTGGATGGGGTGGGGACTGGTGGGGAGTGGAGGAGATGGAGCAGGGATGGACATGTGAAGCAGGCTTGTTTCTAATTTGAACTAATAAAAAATAATTTCTTGGAAAAAAAGATTTATTTAGCTATTTTATATATATAACATTCTGCCTGTAGTATGCCTGCATGCCAGAAGAGGACATTGCAGATGGTTGTGAGCCACCATGTAAGTGCTGGGAATTGAACTCAGGTCCTCTGGAAGAACAGCCAGTGCTCTTAACCATTTAGCCATCTCTCCAGCTCTTTGTCAGGTATTTGTAACGGCAACAAGAAAATAGACTAATATAGGCCCTAACATCATAGATACAGATATCAACTGTATTTACTAATGGGAGGGTTTGTCTTTGAGACAGGGTTTCACTATGTAGATGAGACTGGCCTCAAACCCACCTGCCTCTGATGTTGAGCATTGAGATTAAGAGAGTGAGCTACAACACCTGTCCCCCCTCACCCTTTATTTTTCCTGAGACAGGGTTTCTCTGTGTAGCTCTAGCTGTCCTGGAACTCACTTTGTAGACCAGGCCAGCCTTGAACTCAGAGATCCATCTGCTTCTGCCTCCCAAGTGCTGAGATTAAAGGTGTGTGCCACCACATATTTTTTTAAAACAACAACAACAACAACAACAACAACAACAGGGTCTCATGAAGCCTGGGTTAGCCTTAAACTCTCCACACAGCCCTTACTGGCATTGAATTCCTGATCCTTCTGCCTCAGCATCCCAAGTGCTGGCATAGACAGTCATCACCATGCCCAGTCATCTTACTACTAAAATAGATCTCTGCTTTGGCTATAGTGCACTGAATAGAAACAGCTGCTTTCAATTTTCTTTCTTGAAGAATTCATGCATTTTTGTACTTCCAAGAATACCTAATGCAAATTCTTCGTGTGTGCATGGCCACGTGTGTGTGCAGATGTGCATGTCCATGTGTGTATGGAGCCCAGAGGCCAACTTCAGGTGTCGTTTCTCAGGAACCATCCATCTTTTTACCCAAGACTTACTTACTTACTCTTCACTGGCTGGTGATTTTACCAAGTAGGCCAGGTTGCCTGGCTGGAGAGCCCTAGGAGTCTGCCTCTGACTGTCCAGCCATGTGGGTTCCAAGTCTGTACCAGCATGCTCAGCCATTTCTCTTTTCCCTTTTTAATATGGGCTCTGCAGATTGAACTCATGATCTCATGCATTTTAGGCAATTACTTGATCCAGTGAGCCGTCTCCCCAGTCCCAGCCAAAGTTATTTTGTGGATACCCAACACACACACTACATCTCCATGGACAGGCATGGTGGTGTGTGTGCCTGCAATCCTAGTACATGGCAGGTGGGTGTGGGAGAATCAGCCATTCCAGGTTATTCTTGGATACGTGATAAGTTCTAGGCTAGGCTGGTCTATACCAGACCATCTCATAGACAAACAGAAAAGCAAACAGGGTTGGGGATGTGGCTGAATTAGCACAGTGCTTGTCTAGCAGGCTTGAAGTCCTGAGTTCCATTCCCAGGGCCACATAAAGGAGATACAGTGGTCTAGGCCTGTACCCAGGAGACGGAGGCAAGAAGAGAGGAGTTCAGGGTCATCCTTGGCTACATAGAATTTGAGGCCAGCCTGGGCTACATGACACCTTGTCTCAGACAACTAAACAATAACAAGAAGCAAATCATGGCACTAACCATACCTCACCAATGGCCTCAATCTTGCGGAGGCAGTTCTTCATGGCTGTGCTGTCAGCTTTCTCCATGGCTTCCTCTTCCTCCAGGGAGAACAGATAGGCTAGGGTTTCCTTGCCATACTGCCTACAGGCCTCTGTCAGAGCTGAAGACAGGAGAGAGATGTTTATTTTATTTTATTTGGTTTTTTGAGACAGGGTTTCTCTGTGGCTTTAGAGGTTGTCCTGAACTCGCTCTGTATACCAGGCTGGCCTCAAACTCACAGAGATTGGCCTGCCTTTGCCTCCCTTGTGCTGGGACTAAAGGCACGTGCCACCACTGCCCGGCTGAGAGAGATGTCTAAATGCCTCCTGTTTTCCTTGCTCTCAGGGGTATCCCCTCCACTGATACTCACAGTCAGCTGGCTCTGGTGGGGCCCGGAGGCTGGTGGCACTCCCCTGAATGATGGTGTCACTGGTCAAGTTGGCAAGCAGGGTTATTGAGTGTAGAAGCTCACTGATATCTACAGGGAAGGGAAGTAAACTCTCAGTCCCAATGGTGGCATGGGGCTATAGGCTCCTGAATGCAGTTACCCCCAGAGGCCAGAAGAGGGCGGCAAATCCCTTGGAGCTGGGGTTTCAAGCAGCTGTGAGCAGCTGAGGTGAGGTGGGTGCAGAACAGAACCTGGGTTCTCTGCAAGAGGGAGTACCCCTTGGCCATCTCTTCAGTCCCCTTTGTACATATTTGAACCTGGCCTGGTTGCCCTTAGTGACAGAGCCCATGTTCTCTGTTCCTCTTACCTTCTGGACAGGCCAGATACTGGCTGCAGCTCTTTTCCAGTTGCTCAAGGCAGCTGGAAACAGCCTTGACTTTGGAGAGAAGGTGATCTGAGGGAAGACATGGCAACATCTGAACAAGAGTTCTCACAATTTGCTCTACATAAGCAGCTGAGTGAGCGGGTGTCCCATTGAGTCCCTGCCCCAGGGGCTTTTCCTTAGATAGAGGGAGAGCTGCGGGCTGTGCTCATGCTAATGTGATGGACATAATCTATTTACTTTTCTTTCTTTCTTTCTTTCTTTCTTTCTTTCTTTCTTTCTTTCTTTCTTTCTTTCTTTCTTTTCTTTCTTTCGAGATGGGGTCTCAGGTAACCCAGGCTGGCCTTGAAGTCACCAAGTAGCCAGGGATGGCCTTGAACTTCTGACCTTCCTGCCTCCTTCCCCAAAGTGCTGGGATTATAGGCATATACCATCAGACATATGGTACTAGAACTAGAACCCAGGGCTTTGTGCAAGCACAGCAAGCACTCTACCCACTGAGCCATGTCCCCATTATTGATAATAATTTCAATAGTGTATTGATATTATTATTATTATTATTATTATTATTATTATTATTATTATTATTATTATTATATCATCGAGACAGGATCTCACTATATAGCTCTGTCTGTCCTGGAACTGCCTCTGCCTCCCGAGTATAAGTTCATGTTCCAAAGCTTGGTTTCCCAGTTTTGGTGTTACTTTAGGGGGCGATGGAAATGTAGGAGGTGGAGTCTACTGGGGGGAGCAGGTCACCCGAGGCAGATCTTGGGATCAGTTTTTCCTGCCTATTCCCTGTCTTGCTTTCTGCTCAGTCCACACCATGATTATGAACAACCTCCACCACATGTTCTCACAACCACGCAGAGAGCTGCTTTTCCTTTTCCATGCCTTCCTCTTCACTGTAGACCAGAACCTTCTGAAACTGTGGGTCAAATGAACCTTTTATTCCTTAAGTCATTTCTGTCATGCACTACGGTCAGAGTGGTACAGTTAACAACCAGGACACTGGCTGAGGCTGTGGCTGTCTCACCTGCCAGGCTTACAAAGTCACAACCACTCAGGCAGTATGCCACAGAGCTTCTGATTTAACTGGCCTAGAATGGAGAGCGGGCACACCCCAGGGGCTCTGGCATGCAGCTGGGCTGAGGACCCCTGAGCTATGCTTCCTGTGGCATTCAACCCCAACAGGAAGCACCAGGCTGCTGGGCCCAGCAGGTGGGCATCTAGAAGACTACCTGTGGACCCTGCACAGCTGATGAGAGCAGGCTCTTCAAGCTGGCTCAGTGCCTCCTGTATCTCACGCTCCGCAGCCTTCCTGGACCCTGCCAAGAGTATTTTCCTCTGGTCCTTTACCTGTTGGCACATGGATTCCTAGAAAAAAGGCCAGGGAGGCGAGAGTCAGCCAGGTACACCACAATGAAATACAAGCAGCATCCGCCTGGGACCACACTGGGATTCCTGGCCTCTCATGGTGGCGCTAATGAGATCCAAGCTGGCCAGCTCCATGCAGAAAACACCTGATCTTGATTCACAGGTGTGTATAATGGACCAGTGACAAACCTGAGGATTGCTAATATCGTCATCTTGATTAAGAGAAGCCTGGATTAATATAGCACACCTCTGGCTGTGTCGTTGAGAGTATTTCTAGACATAACTAGATCCCAGCACGGATCCTCTGGCACTGAGCCTCCAAACCATTTCTCTAGCCCATATTTTATGAGGTAGGGCCTCTTGTATCTCAGGCTGGCCTCAAACTCAGTATTAAGGAGCTGAGGATAACTGAACTCCGGATCCTCCTGTCTCCACTTCCTGAAAGCTGGCATTACAGGTGTACACCTGCATACTCAGTTGATGTGGTCTGCAGACTAAACCCAGGGCCTAGTGCACCTTGGACAAGTGCTCTGCCCACTGAGGTACATCCCTGGCCCACACACACCGTGCTTATCCAAAGAGGCACTTGGCTTTAGGAACTGTGTCCACAGAAAGCCTTGGCCATCAGGCCCAATGGCCTTGAGCCCTTCATGGCACATCTGTCTCTGGCATCCACGGCGTCCCGGTGGATGTCTGTTACTTGCCTGGGCACTGGCCAGTTTGATCTTCGTGCTTTCCAGCTGGTCTCGGAGGGCTGAGAACTCTTCCTCTCTCTGAGCTGCAGCAGTTACCAGGCTGCCCTGTTCCTTCTCCAGTTCAGCGATCTGTGTCAGCCACTTCGCTTCAGACTGCAGAGGTCACCAAGTGGAAACAGGGAGAAACTGAGGAAATTAAATGGTTCCCTCGCTGGGCCTCCAGACCCAACTCCTGGCTCCAAAGGGCAGGAGGTGTCCATGTGCCTATCACTGCCTCAAAGAGTAAGTACAGATTATAACTGGGGCCAGAGGGCTCATGGGAGGGCCTGAGGCACCAGAGGGAGAGGACAGTGGCTCACCTGGGCAGAGGTTTCCAGGCTGCTGTGGAGGACCTGCAGCTCTTGTCTGCTGCTGGCTAGTTCGTGCTTCAGGTTTTCTAGAACATCCTGTTGCTCTTGAGTCTGAATTGGAGGCAAAACAGGAACGCTGTGAGCTGGGGAGTCATGAGAGGGAACGCACATATATTCATTTCCCAAGCTATTGATTGAGACTGTACCCCACTGGATCTAAGTTACAAGTGTGGGTGTAACAGGCAGGCTAGACGGTGATAACCCAGACCTTGGCAACAACTTTTCTTTTTCAACAGTAATTTTGAAGATTAGTTTGCCAGCCATTAGTAAGAATTGATGACTAACATGGAACATACAATGAGGTCCTCTCATCCATGCCTGCCTCAAAGCTCAGGGGATGACTGCGTGGCTCATCGTGCGTGGCTGTTGATCTAGATGATCTGAGTTCAAAGCCTTAGACCCACAAAGTACAAGAAGAGACCCTAAACCCACAAGCTGCCCTCTGACTTCGACATGCATGCTGTTATGTGTACATGTACACACTCATCTATCTATCTATCTATCTATCTATCTATCTATCTATCTATCTATCTATCTATCTATCTATCCACACACACAACGATAACACTAATAAAAGCCCACTTCCAATAGACACCTCCCTCCTCCATCCCAAGTGCCTCTCATGCTCACCTTCCGCTGGGCCTGGTCACTTACACGTGCAAAGGAATCTTCTAGTTCTTTTTTCTCTCTTTCCAAATCCACCTGGGCTTGCCTGGCCACGGACACCTGTTTGGTGACCTCTGCATTCTGAAAGGGCAGAAGAGCGTACTGAGCTGACATCTCTCAGACTCAACCCCCATCTTCTCTCTAGTACCAATGACTTCTAGCAGACAATGAGTATTAAGGGGATGGACACAGGAGAAGGTTTCTCCTACCCAGAGGGAAGCCAGAATGAAGCCATGACCTTCAGATGTTAGACTTTTGGGTATTTACAAAAATACACAGACGGGGTAAGGGTCTGGTTGTCTGGTGGCTTGAAAATCACTATGCAGCCCCAGGCTAACCTCAGACTCAGAGCAATCCTTCTGCCTCTGCTTCCCAAGTTTGGGGATTGCAAGTGTGAGACAGTATTCTGACTTGTTTATTTTTTGAGACAGGGTCTCACTATTTAGTCCTGGCTTCCCTGGAGTGCTGGGTTTGAAGCCATGTGCCTCCACAGAGGATCCTGCCTCTGCTTTCTGATAAAATTACAGGTGTGTTCCCTTATGCCCAGCTCAAATGAGGGGTAATTCTAACTGTGATTGGCACACAAGACGGAACTCAAGAAGATGCAATAGGTTGGGGTTAAGAAATGGGAGTGCCAGAGCTGGAGGATGGCTAAGTGGTTAAGAGCACTGGCTGGTCTTTCAAAGCATCCAGATTTGCTTCCCAGCACCCACACCGGGTGGGTCACTATTGCCTGTGACTTCAGCTTCAGAGGATCTGACGCCCTCTTTTGGCCTCCTCAAGCAACTACACACATGTGCACATACACACACAGAGGAAGAATAAATAGTAGGTCTGCACCGTTTCTCCTATGAGGCGAGGTATGTGGAAGAACTAGAGGGGTCAAAGTTCCTACCTTCCGCAGCAGGTCAGCATGGTTCTGAACCAGCTCACTGTACTTCTCTTTAAGCTTGCTATACCGCTGTTCGTTGGCCTGGGCCTTTCCTGCATTGTGAAAGACCAAGGTGAGGCCTTTGCCCTGGCTGGGATCCCCCATCCTCCCTCCAATAAGCTGGGTCCCTAAATGTTTTTATCTTTATTTTCTCTTTGACACAGGGTTTCTCTGTGTAACAGCTCAGGCTGTCCTGGAACTTGCTCTGTCGACTAGGCTGGCCTCGAACTAAGAGATCCACTGCCTCTTCCTCCTGAGTGCTTTTTTTTTTTTTTTTTTAAAGACATGGTCTCATGTAACCCAGGCTGGCCTCAAACTGGCTATGTTGCCAACATGACTTTGAACCTCTGATCCTCCTGCTTCTATCTCCTGGAACTACAGGTGTCCACCACTTCACTCAGCTAGAAGTTGTCTAATTAATTTAGGTTTTTTTGGGAGACAAGGTCTTGCTACACAAACCAAGCTAGCATTATGGTCATCCTCCTGCCTCAGTCTCCCGAGTTCTGGAATTACAGGTAAGCACCTGTACTACACCGGACATAAAATTTGTCTCCTTTAAGTAAACATTCCTCTGATTAAAATTCTTCTGTAAACTGATGCCTACAAACACAGTGTGGTGGTTTGAAAGAAAATGGTCCTCAAAGGGAGTGGCACCATTAGAAGGTGTGGCCTTGTTGGAGGAAGTGTGTCACTATGAAGTGGGCTTTGAGGTCTCCTGTGCTCAAGCTATTCCCTGTGAGATATTCCTGTGCAGGCACTTCCTGTTGCCTGCAAGTCAGGATGTATTAACTCTCAGCTCTGCTCTAGAGCAGAGCATGTCTGCGGGCAACTTTCCATGTCCCACCAATTAGAAATGTTTTCCTCGAGTTGCCATCGTCACGGTGTCTCTTTACAGCAATAGAAACCCTAACTAAGAATCACAGCATCCACGTCAGCAGGGCTTTAAGGTTTATGTTTACTCTTCCTGGTCAGGTCTTTATCCTATTGCTCTAGTACAAGTTGCCCCTCCCAGGAGAGGAACTCCCATCACCACTGTGTCCTTGGTTGCTGCAGGCCCTGCTGCACCAAACCTGCCCCTGCATTTGAGGGAAAGAGCCAACACCTAGGGCTTTCTTTGTGGGAAGTAGCAGCGACCTGCCCTGCTTGACCCACACCCCCAGTCCCAGCCCCTCACTCTCTATCTCAGTCAGGCTGCGCTGTGCCTTCTCCGTGTCCTCTCGCTGCCTCTTCAGCTCATCCAGCTCTGTGCGCAGGAACTCGCAGTCATCGGTAGCCTGTCGTCCCAGGTGCTGTTGTTCCGCCAGCTCTGCCTCCAACTCACTCACACGGCCCTTCAGCTGTAGCATGGCCCGCTGGCTCTGTGAGGGACACGCTGGTGAAGAACCTGCTACTGTGAGGCTGCCCCTTGGGGCACTAGGCAGGACAGGAATGACTTATCTCTTTGCTGGCACTTACCAATTGTTGTTGATCTCTGTATCTTCACATTTCCTGACCCACAGATCCAACCAACCAGACAGAGAACTTTTTTTTTTGTTTTTGTTTTGGTGCTCTGGGTAGGGAGTCTTATTCATGTTAGGCCAGTAGCTGTACTGCGGAGCCACACTCCCAGCCCCTTACTGGGGGATTCTAGATAGGTGCTCTACTGCTCAGCCACTCCTCCACCCCATCCCCAATCCTTGACTGAGGGACTCTAGGCAAGCCCTCCACTAATGAGCCATGCCTCCAGTCCCTTCCTGGGGCTCTCTACAACTGAGCCATACTTGTAAGGCCATCACAGTGCCTAGTAAATTCTGAGCAGGCACGCTAAGGCTGAGGCATATCATCCACCCCTTACTGAGTGATTCTAGGTAGGTGCTCTATCACACTCCAAGTCCTGCACTGATAGATTTAGACAAATTATCTATCACTGATCTACGGCCCCAGTTCCTAAGTCAAGCTTTCTCAAGGACCTTATGAGAAAAATTAGTCTTCCTTATTACTGTCTGACAGCCAAGCCGTAATCACGGCTCACAGGGACGCTGGTACCCCGCTTAACTGTCATCTTAAAGTCACATGTCACGGCAATGAATTCTAATTGAGACCTTGAGATGACCAAATCCACTGGCTTTGTTGCTCCTATTAATTAACCCATCCTCAGATGGGGTCCAGTTAATATCATGAGACATGGATAATTCCAAGTACCCCGTGCCAGTGGAGCCCAAGTGTGGAAGGGTCTGAGCACACACCTCCATCTTCACGCTGTCCAGCTGTCCTGTCAGTCCACTGATCTCTCTGTACAGCCGTTCAATCAAGTGGTCCCTGTGAAGAAAGGAACAGGCTTGGTGTCACTATGTCCCACC
>NC_048597.1:114489328-114546241 GCF_003668045.3 Cricetulus griseus
TTCCTGCTTCCACCTCCCAAGTACTATGATTAGAGTCTCGTGCCACCACTACACATGGCTCCAACAACCTCTATTTTCTTGATTTGGCTGAGACCTATCTAAGGTCACTCCAGGAGCCCAAGTGCAGGGGGCTCAGCCTAATCTTCCACTTTCTTATGAGAAAGAGGACCCAGCTAGGCAATCTGCAAACATGTATAGTTGCACCCATCTTAGATGCAGAGACAAGAGGATGTCGAGAGCCTGGGGATTTGAGACCAGTATGGGCAACATAGTAAAGATGACATGTCTAAACATTAAAGCTGAGCAGACCTTGTCTGAGTAGACACACCCATCCAAGCTAAGAGCCTCTCCTACTGTCTGTTCTTGGGGCAATTGGAAGGGCCAAGTTCCTGTCCCAAGGGTCCTGTACCTGCTGGGCAGCATCCATGTCCATGAGGTCATCCTTCTCCAGGACCGGCTCACTGTCTGGTGACGACACCTCTGCTGGGATCACCACCACAGGACTGATGTGCTCTGACAGGGCTGAGGCTCGGAGGAAGTTGGGTGGATTCTGGAGAAGCAAGACACAACTTTAAGGGATGCTCACCTGCCAGGCCCCGGAGCTGTGCAGAGCCCAACAGATGCACTCACCTCAGGCAGCTGGGGGATCTGAATGAGCCGCTTGAAGTACTGTAGGTTGCTGGAGCGCTGGAACAGATCTTTCAACCTGGGAGTGCATGAGCATCTCAGAGGTCTGGATGTGGTTGGCTGCCCATCCCAGGAACACATGGGACACCTCCCCAGGATTCCCACCCTCTGTCTACCTTATAGGCACAAGCCCTCCAAGGTGCCAGGATTCAATTATGATACCATAGGGCCAGGGAGATGGCTCAGTGGGTAAAGACACTTTGCCATCTAAATAAAGAAGCAAACCTGGTGACTAGAGTTGATTCCTGGAAGCCACATAGAGGTGGAAAGTGAGAACTGACTCTATGTGCACATTCATACCACCATGGCACACACACACCTCACTTTCTATCTCTCTGTGTCTCTATCTCTTTCTGTCTCACGCACACACTAAAATTAAATTTTTAAAATGATATTACAGACTGAGGTCTTTTTTTTGTTTGTTTTTTGAGCCAGGGTTTCTCTGCGTAGTCCTAGCTGTCCTGGCACTCATTCAGTAGACCAGGCTGGCCTTGAACTCACAGAGATCTTCCTGCCTCTGCCTCTCGAGTGCTGGGATTAAAGGTGTGCACCACCACTGCTGGGCCAGACTGAAGTCTTTTACAGTGAGTTCTCAGTCACCAGTGATGAGAAAAGAGTAATTAACACTTCGGATCCTGTTGAAGACTGGACAGCCTCAGACATGGTCAATCTTGATGACAACTCGATGGGACCTAGAATCACCATGGGGACATGCTTCTGGGTGTTGTCCACAGAGCTTTAACTGAGATAGGAAGAACCTCCTTCCCCTACGAATTTGAGTAGCACCATCCCTTTGGGCTGAATAGGGAGAACATGGGCCCTTCCAGAAGGCTCAGTGGGTCAAAGCATTCACTACCAACCCTGATGATCCAAGTTCAGTCTCTGGGGCCCACAGGGTGGAGGGACAGAACTTATGCCCTCAAGTTGTCCTCTGATCTACACATGCACACTGTGTGTGTAGGGAAACTGAAGCAAGCTGAAGTTTCCTGACTGTGGAGGCCCTGGGACCACCTGCCCTAAGCTCCTGCTGCCACGCCTTCCTCGCCATGATGGACGGTGCCCTGAAACTGTGAGCCACCGTAAACAGCTCCTTCCTTAAGTTGCCTTTGTCATGCATTTTGTCACAACAAAGACAAAACTAGAAAACTGCCCAGACTGCCAAACTCATTTCTTTGTGGCTGTGGACTACAGGCAGATTTCTCTTCCTAGGAACAGTTAGTGTGGATGAAAGGGAAGCGATTTTCTCTGCCATCACTTTCACACCATGCTGGACTGTATCCTCAAACTCCCGTAAGCTGCTTTTTTTTTCATGGATTTTGCTACAGAAACTGGGAAAGGAGCATTCTGTTATTCTATTCTACTTTGGCTTCCGTTCTTCTCTATCCTATTCTGTTTCTTCCTCTCCCCTACTTTACCCCAGTCCATCCCACTCCTTTCTTCTAGTCTGCTCCACAGTGCTTAGGGCTTGGGATCCACGGTCTCATGCATGCTATACAGGTATTGTGCTTCTGAACCAAACACCAAGCCCCAGATAGCATCTACCTTCTTGTCAAGCCTCTAACCCGAGTGAAAACTCCAAAGACCAAGAAAGCCAACATCAAGGAGAAGCTGAGGTTCCAGCAGAGAACTTCTGCTTACTCAGCCCCACCAATCAACCCCTCCCCAGGGTCTCAACACAGCCTACGTGGAGACCCCAGGCCTGAAGTGCCCCTGTGACATTCCCACAGCTTTCCCTCAACTCCAGGACAGCAAGGCTTCCAGGGATATTCGCCTCTGTGTGGGAGAGAAAATGAAGCAGCTACTCACAGGAGATGTTTTCATAAGCAAGGGGAAAAAATGGAAGGAAATAAAATGAGCTGACCACACGTTCCCGTCTCTCTGGGTTGGTGCCAACAGTAATAGACGTTAGTGCTTTTGCAAGCTACTGGAATTTCACATTCCAGCAATCCAAGCTCAGGGCCTGTCTCCTAGGATTTACTAAGTCATTCATCATAGGATGTGCGCCAGGCTTCCCCAGTGGAGCGAGAAAACTAGGGAGTTAGTTCACTCTGTGTTTGTCCTTTGACTGATCCCTAGGAAACCAATAAGTGAAGCACCAGCAAGGGATTTAGAAGCCATGGTCAAGGATGAAGATGATAACAGGGCATAAAGATGGCTGCCTCACAGATGAACAATTCACAAGACAAGAAATGCAAAAGGCCAACCGTGATGATTAGTTGGAACTGTCAATTTGATGCAATCTGGAATCAATCTGGAAAAAGTTTCAACAATGGACTGTCTAAATCAAGTTGGTTTGTGGGGGATTGTCTTCATGGTGAACCGATGTGGGATGACCTAGCCCACCGTGGGCGGCACCATTCCCTGGTTTTGGGCCTTTTGAATTGCATAGTAGGGAAAGCTAGCTGAGTAACAAGCACACATGCATTCATTCTGTCTCTGCTCTTGGTTGAGATATGGCTAGATGCCCCAAGTTCCTGCCTTGACTTCCCTGAAACAGAGACTGGAACCTGGAATTCGTCATCAAGTAAACCCTTTTATCCTTAGGTTGCTTCATGTCAGGGTATTTTATCACAACAGACATGAAATTAAGACACCAATATATACATACATGTACACATATGTATATATGATATATATATAGACTCAATATTCTTAGCTACAAAAAATGCAAATTAAAAACTACATTGAGGGCTGGAGAGATGGCTCAGAGGTTAAGAGCACTGACTGGTCTTCCAGAGGCCCTGAGTTCAATTCCCAGCAACCACATGGTGGCTCACAACCATGAGATCCAGTGCTCTCTTCTGGTGTGCAGATATACATGGACGCAGAATGTTGTATACATAATAAATAAATAAAATCTTAAAAAAAACTACATTGAGAGTTTTTCTCTCTGAAGTACGAGTGGCTATCATCAGGAAAAACAACATGAAAAAGAAAGAAAGGAAGGAAGGAAGGAAGGAAGGAAGGGAGAAAGAAAGAAGACAGACAATGGGGGTGGGAACATGAGGAGAGAAGAACTCTAACCCACTGTTGGTGGGTAAAATGGTATAGCCACAGTAGAACTCAGTATGACCTTCCTCAAAAGGCTAGATATACCATATGGTCTGTCTGTAACATGGCTTGGCATATACATGAAGGGATCTAATTCAGCACACTGCAGAGATACCACATACCCAGGTTCACCACGGTACCTTTCACAATAGCCCAAACCCCGTGTCCATCGACAAATGAACGGATAAAAACAATGTGATCTACTTACAGGACAGAGGTTTCATTCAGCCAAGAGAAGGAAGTATAGGGCTGGTGAGATGGCTTAGTGGGTAAAGGAATCTGTCACTAAGCCTGAGACCTGAATTAAATCCTGAGTCTCACCTGGTGGAAGGAGAGACTGCAAACTGTTCTCTGCTCTTCATACATGGGCCAGGGATTCGTGCGCACACATGTGTGATGCGTTCTACCCTGCCTGGCTTTTTTTACCTGAGTGCTGGGATACGAACTCAGGTCATCATGTTTATGCAGTAGGCACTTTAACCTGGCTCCCTAGAGTATGTTTTGATTGGACTTCACTCCCTTCTCTAGAGCCACTTACTTTGTGAACTGCTCCATGAAGCGGTCTCGGTGGCCCTGCAGGGTGTCAGCTGGAAGACCTGGAGGAAATGGGAAGGAGCACCTGAGCACATGGAGACCTGAGGTTTGGTAACTAAGGGAACCCCAGAGGAACACCAGGATGCTCGGCCTCTACATTCTTCCACCTCAGTGTTCTAGGCCGGGCAGGATGGAGCCTGTATCCCCCGGGAAGCAGTGGCATCATCAAACTGCAGGGCTGATGAGAGTGGGTTCACTCTCAGGCGAGGGAGCAGCCTAGGTTTAGGACACGGTTAACTGTGTGACACTGCTCAAGCACTGGCCCAACCCCTAAGGAGCTGCTTCTCTGTAGTCCCTTCACATTGCAGACCATGAGAGGCTGTGTATTTCAACTATGAATTATAACTCAGTTCTCATTTTATTTTATTTTGAGAGGAGGAGGAGGCCTTGCTATATATATATATATATAGCCCAGGCTGGCCCTGAACTAATGTGTCTCCTGCTTTATCCTCCTGTGTGCTGGCATCACAGGCAACCTGACTTGATTTTATTTAGTACCAGTTTTGTCTTTGCATGTGGGTGCCCTTGTGCCCCAGTGCACGCGTGCAGGTCAGAGGATAACCCTGGGGAGTTGGTTCTTTCCTTAAAGATGTGGAAAGACCCACAGCAGCAGCTTTTACTTTAGCTCCCCTTCAGTCGACCTTCCCTCCTTATCTCTCCCCTTTACTCTTTCTGACAGTCAAGCTATGTTACCCAGGCTGGCCTTGAACTCCTGGACTCAAGCAATCCTCCACCCTCAGATTCTCTTGTACCTGCAACAACAAACCATACCACTGTGCTGTGCTTTTTCTTTGTTTATTTGAGACAGGGTCTCACACTGTAGCCCCAACTGTTCTGGAACATACTACATAGCCCAGGCTGGCCTTGAACTTGTGATGAACCTCCTGCTTCTGTGTGCCAACAAGCCTTGTTTTTAATTGTTTTTGAATGCGTGATATAATCACAAAGTTCATGTATAAATTATGATTATTGAAAGTGATGAACATGAGCCAGGCAGATGGAGAGCTGAAGGTCAGCCAGGACTACATATGGAGACCTTGTTTCAAAATACAATCTAAAAAGATACAGTTAGACAGGGGAGAGAAAGAGCACTTAATTTCTACTCCAAAACCCCTCATTCTCAGTTCTACTTGAAAAAAAAAAACAGAAAAAGCCAAATTGAAGAAGAAGGTTCCACTTAAAAAAAATTTGACCAGAACTCAAACCTGTCAAGGTCATCAAAAACAAAGGAAGTCTGACAAGCTGTCACAGCTACTGGGAGTCTAAGAAGAAACAATGACTGAGTGCTGCAGGATCCTGGGTGGGCGCTTGGAAAAGGAAACTGAGTAAAAAGGGCGGGCTTCTGAGTGAAGTTCTGACTTTAGCTGAAAGTGTGTTATAAAGTGCTGGGCGTGGCTCAGTGGTGGAGCCCCTGCCTAGAATCCCCCAGTGAGGGGCTGGGGTGTGGCTCAGTGGTGGAGCCCCTGCCTAGAATCCCCCAGTGAGGGGCTGGGGTGTTACTCATTGGTAGAGCCCCTGCCTAGAATCTACCAGTGAGGGGCTGGGGTGTGGCTCAGCAGGAAAGTGCTTGTCTAGTACACACAAGGTCCTGTGCTCCTTTACTGAACACAAAAAGAGTACCAATAGTTTCACTAACTGACAAACTTCATGCTAATATATTAACAACAGAGGGTTGGAGTTAGTGGCTCATGCCTGTAATCTCCACTATCTAGGAGAGGGACAGATTATGAGGGTTAGTAACTCAAGGTTATCCTGAGCTACATTTCGAGTTCAAGGCCATCCTGATACATACAAAATTCTCTCAAATAAATAAGACAAAAGAAATATATAAATAAAAGTAGGTTCACCTATACTTGGTGTTTTTTATTTAACTATTTTAAAAACCATTTATTTTTGTGCATGAGTATTGGACCTTCATGTACATCTGTGTACCATGTGAGTGCACGGCCCTCAGGAGGCCAGAGAAAATGCTGGATCTCCTACAACTGGACTTATAGATGGTATGAGCCATGATGTGGGCATTGATCCCTGGAAGAACAGTCGTCACTCTTAACTGCTGAGCCCTCCCTCCAACCCCTATCTATATCTACTTATTTTTCCACAAAATTTCACGTAGTCCAAGTTGACCTGGTTCTTCTGCCTCAACCTCCCTAGGGCTGAGACTGCAGGTGTGGGCCATAGGCACCACTTATGCATATGGGGAGGGGATGCAGGGTTTTGCACATGCTAGTCAAGCCCTCTGCCAACAGAATTACACTCTCTGCCTGTAATTGATGTTTCTAAGCAACAGACTCTTCTCCTCTTGGGATTTGGACCACCCACTCTGCTTCCTGTAGGTACTACCTATGGCACCAAGCCTTTCTAATTCTGGAACAGAAAATTGTAGTCACCCTGCGGGGGTGGGTGGGGGGAGACGGACTCCAGATTAATTGGAGTGATGCTATTTCTCTTGTCTAGTCCCAAATAACTAGGTTTGGCTGGAAAGAGAGTTAGGTAGAGCCACTGGCTGCCAAACTGATGAGCTGAGTTTTTGTCTCTGGCACCATATGATGGAAAGAGAGAAATGACTCCTGCAAATTGTCCTCTGACTTCTACAAGTATGCATGAGTACACACACACACACACACACACACACACACACACACACACACACACACCTCAAACAACAAATAAATGAAATAAAATGGTCTTTACTTGTAAGTCAACAGTTATGAAGCATCCCTTGTTTCATAAACTTTTTAAAGTTTAATTTTATTTTTTACCCCTTGAGATAGAGATTTACTATGTCAACTGGAGGGCCTTGGATTCATCATGTAGCCCTGGCTGGTAATAAATTTCCCATTCTCTTCTAGAACCTCCATACTTCTGGGATTCCAGGAATGCATGCTTTACGCATCTAAAATACACCCTGTCCTTTCTGGGCTATGAAACAGTATCCATTCACATCTACAAGTTTTTAGGGTTCCCACCATGCTGTGGCATTCTTTGGGGCCTGGGAATGTGCTCAGGGTTGAGCACTTGCCTAAAATTCCCCAGTGAGGATTTACAGTAGCTTTATCTGGGGAATCGGCATTTAAAGATGGAGATTTTAAACTATACCAGAGACCTATCCAAGCCCAGCAGTAGCCTGATTTTTTATTTTATTTATTTATTTTGGTTTTTTTGAGATAGGGTTTCTCTGTGGCTTTGGAGACTGTCCTGTAACTAGCTCTTGTAGATCAGGCTGGTCTCGAACTCACAGAGATCTACCTGCCTCTGCCTCCTGCATGCTGGGATTAAAGGCGTGTGCTGCCACCACCTCTCAGCAAATTATGCATTTTTCTTAAGGGAGCAGCAGGAATCTGCTGCGGAGCAAGATACAGTCCTCCTTACCTTGAATTAGCTCTGATTTGTTTATTGCTTTATTTAAGAAAGTGTCTCACTACATAAACAAGGCTTGCCTGAAACTTAGTATGTAGCACAGGCTGGCCTTGAACTAGCAGAGATCCTTCTGCCTTTGCCACCAAGCTACTGCGACTATAGGCATGTGCCATCAGGCCCAGCTGTACTTAATTTTTCTTCATTGAGGGGATGAAACTCAGGGTGTTATGCATGCTAGTTAAGATCTCATGCCCCCAGCCCCTCACTGGGGGATTCTAGGCAGGTGCTCGTCCACTGAGCCACACCCCCACCCCTCACTGGGGAATTCTAGCCAAATGCTACAAACCACACCCTCAGCTAGGGAGTTCTCAGCAAGGGTCCTACTGCTAAACTACACCAGCCCCGCAGCTGTTTGTTTTCTATTTCTCCATAAAATTCCATCTATTATGAGGAATTGGCTTGCTGATGGTCCGGAGGTCACCGTATTAGCTCATGCAGGTGTAGGTCAGTTGTACTCTATGTGAGTCTAAGGAGACAGGACTTCTGGTGAATGGTGACATGGTAGAGCTGGAGGTGAACAGACAGAACCCTCCTAAGACACAGGACTGGGAAGGTTGGGAGCTAGACTGGGGTAATCTAAAGCTTGGGTTACTCCCCTCCATTCTCAGAGGACCAGAGCAAAAGGCCGAGGGTACTGAGTGAGCTGCTTGCATGCCCCTGGGAACTGGCTGAGGCTCACGTGAGATGGTCGAGGCTGTGGTACTCACAGGAGTGAAGCTTGAAGAGCAGCTTGACAGTGTAGTCATAGAGGTGACTGCAGTCCAGGATGACCTGGATCAGTGGAGCGAGGCGGCACTGCCCAGCTGTTGTCACTGATACTGAGCGGGACATGTCCAAGGAGTTGAACACTATGGAGGAAGATGGGGAGAGAGGCGACAATGAGGCAGAAATCTCTGCAGTGAAATAGAATCAGGGTGGTGACATATAACCAAGACTTATTCTGTGTGTGTATTCTGTGTTTTTGTGGTACTAAGAATGGAACCCAGGACTTTGTACATGAAAGGCAGTTACCTACTGTGGAATACTCCTTTACATTGTGATTGGTTTAATAAAGAAGCTGGCAGGCCAATAGCTGGACAGGTGGAGGTTAGGAAGGACTGGCATATAAAAAGAATGCTGGGAAGAAGAGGGGAGGAGTTATGAAGACATGCAAGATGAACTTGCTGAGTTGAAAAAAGGCACCACCACATGGAAGAGCACAGACAAGAAATATGGGTTAATTTAAAATGTTAAGAGCTAGTTAGTAACAAGGCTGAGCATTTATTTGGGAACTGGCTGGTGGAACAGAAAAGTTCGACTAAATTCTACTGTTGAGCCACACCCCAGCCCCTCACTGGGGGATTCTAGGCAGGTGTTCTACCCCTGAGCCACACCCCAGCCCCTCACTGGGGATTCTAGGCAGGTGCTCTATTACTAAGTTATATACCCAGCTCCTTGCTGCGGGATTCTAAGCAAGTTCTCTACAGTTAAGATATATGTCCCCAGCCCCTCACTGGAGGATTTTAGCCCAGAGCTCTCTACTCTTGAGCCATGGTCCTAATTCCTCTGGGGTATTTTAGGCAAGTACCCTACCACTGAGCCACACCCCTAATTCCTTATTGGAGGATTCTAGGCAAATGCTATGACCCTGAACTGTACCCCCAGTGATTTCTATAATTTCATGTTGAGACAGGATCTTGCTCTGTAGCGCAGGAAGAACTGAACAGCTCTGCCCTCTCACCTCAGCTCAGGGTGTCATGACCAGGTTGAGAATGATGCTCTACTTTGTGTTGAACCCCCTTAACCTTTGAGACCTGCCCCAAGTCTGAGCGGAAACACTCTACATATTTTCTGTTCTGAAATAGGGTCTCATGTAGCTCCAGGTGGACCTGAACTCAATATGCAGCCAGGGGTGATCTTGAATTTCTGCTCTCCCTGCCTCCATCTTCCCGGTGCTGGAAGAAGTGTGTACCAACATGCATGGTTTATATAGTGTCAGGGATTTGAACCCAGGACTTCATGCATGTTAGGCAAGCACTCTACCACTGTGTACAGCATTTCCCTAAATTTCTTATCCAGGCATCTACCTGCAGTACCTCATTTTATACTCAGCTATAGGATGCCTGACTATAGGCTGCCATCTCACCCGCTGGTCAGGGCTGACTATCTTTCTTATCAGGCTGCCCACTGTCCCTGGGGATTATATGTAATATGCAACACAAGACTTCCTTTTTCTGGTCTGCATAGACCCTGTGTGTTTGGTGGCTTAGAAAGAGAGACATTCTCTCTTTCTCTGTCTCTGCCTCTGTCAGTCTGTCTGTCTGCCTGCCTGCCTGCCTGTCTGTCTGTCTGTCTGTCTGTCTGTCTGTCTGTCTCTCTCTCTCTCTCTCTTTCTCTCTCTCTCTCACACACACACACACCGAGAACCACCCAAATTGAACCACCCTAATTTAAAGGTAGTTTTTTCTTGACAAAATTAAAAGCAGCTGTCACTGCAAAGCAGCCACCAGTGTCACCTGGCTTTCTCAGGATTCTGCTTGACAAGAAATTACGGTCATTTCCATCTCCTTCCAGGAATGCACCTTGACCCCAGCAGCAGCTACAGCAGTGACTATAGCTAAGTGTGTCAGCCTGGCCGGGCCTCTAGACACTCTTGTGTGAAGCACTGTGGTTATGATCGCCTATGGTCTGATGAGACCAGTGAGGAGTTCAAGAGCACCTGCACTGTGCCTTTCAGCTTTGTGGGTAAGCATGTATGTGTGCATGTGCCTGTGTGTGTGCAGGTGTGGGCTGGTACAAATGGAGGCCACAGGGCAACCTCAGGTGTCCTCAGTTGCTTCCATTCTATTTTACTGGGCTTTTTTGAGACTGTTTCTCTTGTCTTCATGTTGTAGATCAGGCTGGCCTCGAACTCACAGTGATCCACCTAACACTATGCCTGGCTTTTTAAAAAAAAAAACAAAAACAAGAAAACAATGTTATTAAGGCTCTAGATGTAGCTCAGTAGTTTAGAGAGCATACTGCTCTTTCAGAGGACTCAAGTTCAGTTCCCAGCACCCACATAAGGCAGGGTGGCTTACAACTATCTGTAACTCTAGCTCCAGGGGAATCTGATGCCCTATTTTGGCCTCTGCAAACAACTGCACTCATGTGTACATACCACAACACAGACCTACATGCATACATGATTTAAAAAAATCTGTGAGTACGCTAGGCAAGCACTCTACTGTAATGAGCCATATCCCAAGCTCAAGACAAGACTCCTCTATTGTGGAATATTTAACTATGCAAAAATGTTTTGCATTTGTTTAACTAAGTAAAGATGTGTTGCATTTGTTTATATTGTGGACTGTTTGTTTAACGATGTAAAGATGTGTTGCTGTTTTACCTTAACTGCTTAAGGCACCTGGTAGTCTAATAAAAAGGTGAATGGCCAATAGTGAGGGAGGAGGTAGAGGTAGAACTTCTGGGCAGGGAGAGTAAGTAGGAGGAGGAATTATGCTCTAGAGAAGGAAAGGAGACATCAGGGGCCAGCTAGACAAGACACAGAGGAAGCAGGAAAGGAGGACATACAAAATGAATGAAAGGTAGAAAGACCCGAGGCAAAATATATAGGAAAAGAAACAGGTTAAATTAAAAGATCTAGTGGAACAAACCTATGCTAAGGCCAAGCATTAATTAATAATAAGTCTCCATGTCTTTATTTGGGAACTGGTTGGCAGCCCAAAGAAAAATCTGATTACACTCCCCTTCTGAGCAGAAAGCATGCCTGTGTACAGGCTCAGCAACAATCAGACAGGAATGGCTGGAATCATGGCCACCATCCAACAGCTGTCAGAAAGGTCACAATAGCCTCTGGGAGCTTGGTGACCAAGAGGGAGGGAGGCTCCTTGGGAGGGACAGAGCAACTGGTCTCCCTATTTGATATGAAATAACTGACTTCAAAACTATGTGAAGAGAGAGAACAGAGGCTGATATGACAGCTCTGCTTCATTGCCTTCTGCTAAGCAGTGGTAACAAAAGAGGGCTCAGCCTGCCGGACATGGTGGTACAAGTCTGTAATCCCAACGCTCAGATGGCTGAGGTGGGACTGCTGTGAGTTTCAGGATAGCCTATGCCATAGAGACTTTGTGTTTAACAAAACAAAAAGGCCAACAAGCAAAGGGACTGAGCCAGCTGAACCACACTGATCAGGCTGGGAATCCAGTGACTAAGTCACATGACAGTGTAGGAAGAGACTCACCAGTCTGGAAGAGGTTCAGTTCGCACTCCAGGTAATCAAACATCTCCACTGTGAGCTGAAAACTGACACAAGAAGAAACAGAAATCAAAGTCCATAGGCCGGATCCCCCCTCAAAGCCTCAACCCAATGCCAAAGATGAAATCCATGACCTTGTACATGCTAAGCAAGCATGATACTGCTAAACCATGGCCCCAGCATGTCATTGATGGATTCCAGGCAGGTGCTCTACCATTGGGGAGCCATGTCCCCAGCCCCTCACTACTGGGTCACAGCCTTGCCCTCGCTCAGAGTCTAGGCAAGTGCTCTAATGCTGAGCCACACTCCCAGCCAGCAGAGCCAGGTTTTCACACCACCCCCATGCTCTGTCCTGCTTCCCCAACCCTGAGGATTCCCGTGTGAGCACAGCTGCGTTCTTGCCTGTTTAGTCATACACCCCAGCTTCCTCCCAAGTTTCTATTATGAAAGGTATTTAAAGACTAAACCTCTCAAGGTTCCACAGGAGAAAAGAGAGACGACGATGCTGGGTCTGGGTTTAGGATGTGGAGACTAAGACAGAGAAACCATGTTGAAATATGTCTGGGTAGGATTCCAGGTGGATACAGTGCTAGCAGCAAGTGGTCCTGATGCCAAGCCACCCAGGGGACTTACTCCTCACCCCAGCCCATCTCCTACCACTGGGGCTTCCCACCATTTCCAGGAGCAAAAACCAAAATCACAAAGGCTTACTTCCCTACTGGGTCAGGAGCACGAGGACGGCCACTTACAAATTGTTAACATCACTTTCTCCAGCCTCATCCAGCTGTCGGTCACTCATCTGGAGGTTGCCCGGGAACCTGGGATTCTGGAAGGGAATTTGGGTGAAGGAAGACAGAATGAAGCACTGGAGGGCTGAGGATGCAGCTAAGTGGGTGGAGTGTTTTTCTGACGATACCACTCAGTGGTACAGTGCTTGTTTGAGGACACAGCTTACAGATGGAGAGAGGAGACACAGCTGCTTATATAAATCATGTGTAGCAGGTCCTATGTCAACAACACCTTTGAGGGAGGCAGGATCAGTCTACATGACCTCACAAACAGACCCCTTAATGGCTCCCACTGTTCACTACCCATCATCAGAGCTGAAGGTCCCTGTCTTGCAACACGAGTCCTGGAGCACTCTCTAAGCATGACCTCGTGAGGTGCAATGAGACCCAGCATGTGCGCATGCTCCCCTGCCAATCATCTGGAATCCCTGGGTAGCAGACACTCACTTCTCATTCAATCTCCCCAGCCTTGGCCATTTACCAAAGCTGCTACTGTGAGCTCATGGGAGTCCAGAAGAGACAGGCCCATGTTCTCAAGTGTTTCATTTGTTTGTTTTAAGGCATGGCTGCTGTGGAACAATCTTTGTACACTGTAAATATGTACTACTCTCATTGGTTAATAAAGAGCTGACTGGCTTATAGCTGGCCAGGAAGAGATTGGGCAGGAGAGCCAGACTAGGAGGATATTGGGAAGAAGGGAGGAGTCTCAGGAGTTGTCAGCCAGACACAGAGGAAGCAGGACATGTACAAGATGAGGTAACAAGCCATGAGCCATGTGGTAAAACTTAGATAAGAGATATGGATTAATTTAAGTTGTAAGAGCTAGTTAGTAATAAGCCTGAGCTATTGGCTTAGCATTTATAATTAATACTGAGTCTCCGTGTTGGTACTGGTGGGCGGGAAAGAAAAGTCCATTGACATAGGGTTCCAAGAAGCCCAGGTTGACCTGAAACTCACTATGTAGCTAAGGACAACTTTGAACTGCTGATCCTCCTGCCTCCACCTCCTGAGTGCTGGGATTAGACATGTGCACACTATACTAGGTTTAGATAGTGCTGGGGATGAATACCAAGGCTTCATGCAGGCTAGGTAAGCACTCTGTTCATTTAGCTACATCTCCTCCTGGATTCAAGTGATCCCCCTGCTTCAGCTGCTGGAGTAGCCCAAATACCAGAAGACATGGAAACAGATAGTAGAAAGATAGGTGGCCATTACATCAAGAGCTTCTAAATTCCAGAGTGAATACTTTGGCATGAAGCCAGAACAAGGTGAGAGTCCACTTATTTTTGATTTATCACATGTTATTTATTTTTGGCTTGTTTTGACCTAAATTTGATGCCTGGAGCTACATGGCAGAAAGGGAGAATAAACTATTTTTTCCCCCCGAGTACTTTAAAATGTACCCTTTAATCTTCCAAATGACTTTTTAAAAAGATGTATCTCTAATTTATCTGAGTGTTTTTCCTGCATGTATGTATGCACACCATGGTGCCCAGAGTGTAGAAAAGGAACCTGGATCCCCTAGAACTGCTGTGACAGATAGCTGTGAACTGCAATGTGGGTGCTGGGAATTGAACCCCATCCCCTTTGAAAAAATAGCCTGTGCTTTTAACCTCTGAGCTATTTTTCCAGCCCTGAAAGAACTGTCTCTTCTAAGTTGTCCTCTGATGCCACCTTCCCCCCTGAAATAAATAAAAATACAATGTAAAATGCAAGGCCAAGATGGGGCTGGATTGGTGGCTCAGCAGTTGACAACGTTGGCTGTTCTTACACAGGAGGTAGGTTAAGTTCCCAGAACCCCCATGGATGCTCACAACTGTCTATAACTCTACATTCAGAGGATCTGCCACCCTCTCCTGGCCTCCGTGGGCACTGCATGCGTGTGGTGCACATACCTATACACATATTATAAACTACAAACAAATCTTAAAATATGTACATAAGTAAATGTTTGCCATTTTCCTCAGGAAACACCACCCACTGGATGATTGTCGTTAGCCTACTTGTGAAATGCTGAACAGAATGACCCCATGACATAGGTCAACAGTCAAAAGGTCACCCTGGGATCACTGATCACTTTGGTCTATCTATTGGTTTCCCCTTTCAGAGTTGGGCCATAGCACCCTGGCTTCTTGAGGTCCCAGACTGTTCCCTAAAGTGTTAATAAAGACTAAGGAGGGTCTGGAAGAAGCACTGGGGAAAGGAGTGGGAGCCATGGAGAACGGCAGATGCTCACTTTGGTGTGGTACTCCATCCTTGTTCTCAGCAGGTTGAGGTAGATGCTGCACAGCTGTCCATACCCCTCACTCAGGTGGCCCTTTGTGGAAGAAGAGAGGAAGCTACATCAGTATCAAGGCAGGGCTTTCTCTTAATTCTCTTTCTTGGGCTGCTGGTTGCTCAGTGGGTGAGGACTCTTGCTGCCAGGCCCGACATGAGTCAATCCCTGGGACCCACATGGAAAGAGAGGACTGACTACCACAGGCAAGGTGTTGTCTTTATGATGGTTACATCACTCGTGTATAACTCCGCCCATCCCAACACATAATAAATACAGTTTTAAAAGGTGGCGCTGAGCCAGGTGGTGGTGGCTCACGCCTTTAATCCCATCACTCAGGAGGGAGAGGCAGCTTGGGGCCAGCCTGCTCTACAGTGAATTCCAGGACAGCCAGGACTGTTATACAGAGAAACTGTCTTGAAAAACAAAACAAAAAAACCCAAACAAACAAACAAAAAAAGATGAGGCAGAAAGATTGCTCAAAGGATAAAGGAATTTGCCGCCGAGCCTGATGACCTCAGGGTACCACCTAATAGAAGAGAAACACTGATTCCTGTAGCCATGCTTGCTGGCATGCTTGTATCTCCCCCCCCCCCCGCCACACACACAATCTAAAAAAGTAAATACTATAAAGAGTGGTCACCCCCAGCACTGCCATATGGAAAAAATCCTTGAGAATATTCAATTTCGATTTTCTCCACCCAATCCTGTGATGAAGAGAAGTAAAATCCAGTGCTGGAAGGAGACCCAGCAGACACTCCCCATGGGACTTTCCCAGAATTCACAAGCTTCCAGCTGAAAGCTTAATTGAGAGCAATCTCTATGGAGGCAAACACAGGTTCTCTCTGGAGGGACCTGTCTTTGTTACTGACTTCAAAGATTGTGTGTTCCCAGGAAAACTGAGTAGCTCGGGGGTGGGGGTGGGGGGCACAAAAGGAAAAATCCTAAAATTCACCAGAAATGCCAGATGGCCAAACAGATCTCTAAGGACAGATGGGATTATAAGAAGCATGGGTCTCATTAATATAGCTAAAATATTTGCAAGGCATAAGATATCTTGTAAAGGGGGCTGGAGGGATGGCTCAACAGTCAAGAGTGTATGTGGTTCTTTCAGAGGACCTGAGTTCAGTTCCTGGCTCCCAAATGCCTGAAACTCCAGCTCCATCGAATGTACACAGACGAATAAAAATAAAATATTTTTTAAAAAGCTATTGTACAGGAATTCCAGCACCCACCAGGGAGGCTCAGGCAGGAGGATACTATAATTGAAGACTAGCCTGGGTTACAAAGTGAGACCCACAATGAATCCATAAGAAAGCAAGGGATAAGATAAAAATAATTTAAAAAAACAAAAAAGGTCTGGGGAGATAGCTCTGTTGTTAAGTAACTGTTGAGCAAGACTGGGGGCCTGAGTGGCATCTTCAGCACTCACAGTACACGTTTGCAGTTCCAGAGCTGGGGAGGCAGAGATGAGAAGATCCCCAGGGCTTGCCAAACAACCAGCTTAACCTAACTGGTGAGCCAAGGTTCAGTGAGCGCCTGTCTCAAAAAATGAGGATGGCTTGGTGTAGTGTGATAGTTTAAGCCTTTAATCTCAGCACTTGGGAGGCGGAGGATAGAGGATCTCAGTGAATTCAAGGCCAGCCTGGGCTACGTGGTGAGTTCTAGGACAGCCAGGACTACATAGAGAGAGACCCTGCTTCAAAATAAACTAAAGACAAACAAAAATAAAAAAAAAAAAAAAAACCAACAAGGTGGACAGCTCCTAAGGAGCAATGCCCATGGCCGACTGTGTGTGTGTATCTTCCCACACAAATGCATATACTCTCACCTTCCCACTGCATGCCTATAATCCCAGTACTCAGGAGGCTAAAGCAGGAAGACTACAAGCTCCAGGCTAGCCTGGACTATGTATGGAGAGCTCAAACAAACAAATAATAAATATTTATTTTTTTTACCTTATATTATTATGTGTTAGGTGCTTTGTGTGCATATAGGTCTGTGAACTACATGTTTGCATCTTTGAGGAGGCCAGAAGAGGTCACTGGATCCCTAGAGTTATGGGTGGTAGTAAGCCACCATGTAGATGCTGGGAATTGAACCTCTGGTCCTCTGGAAGAGCAGCTAGTGTTCTTAACTGCTGAGCCATCTCTCCAGCCCCAAAACAAAGAATTAAAAGTGCAATTTATTGTGACCACAAAGGACATAAATACAATGTCAAGTCCCTATGCGGGATCCTAATTCCATAATATGGAATTCATATCCCCAGGCTAGCTCTGGGGACTTGGAATTCACCTGGAGCAAGACAATTTAATGTGAGGATACCCGAGTTCGCCCCTAAGACCCACAGAAGAAACTAACCAATCAAGAGTTGGGCTGGCTGGTAATGCATTTTAGATGGTAGAGTGATTGCTTTCCACAGCTCTGGATAAACTGGACTTGGCCATGCACACCTGCAATCCCAGCACACAGGAAGGGGAGCTAGGAGGGTCATGAGTTCTAGGTCAACCTTCGCTACATAGTGAATTTGAGGCTAGCCTGGGTTCCGTGAGATGCTGTCTGAACCAAACCAAACCAAAAGGCAGGAGGTAATTTGTTATATCCCTTCTCTGGGAATGAGGAGTAGGAGGTCCCCGGGTGCATCTCCAAACTCACCCACATCCTGCTCATGTCGCTTAATTCATTTTTGTATCTCAGAGAGTCTTTTAGCACCTAGAAAAGAAGGGAAGAACCATGAGAGGAGACACGGGTGGTCAGAGAACAGTCTACCTGGTCCCGGGGTGGGGAAGAGACCCATCAGAAGGGATGTACCCACCTCCTATGGGAAATCAAAGATGAGAGGTGTGGCAACACAACACAGACATTGTGTGTATGTGTGTGTGTGTGTGTGTTCTGTGTGCATACATGTGTCTGTGTGTGCATGCACACGCACGCAGGTGTCATAGCATACACGTGGAGATCAGTGGACTACTTTCAGCAATCAGTTCTCTCCTCCCATCTTAGACTCCTGGGATTATCTTACTGGCGTGACAATCACTTTTGATAGGGGACAGGAGAGATAATGGGGCACTTCCATATTCTATACTATAGACACTCGTACTCCATACTGTTGAAAGTAATCAGTACATACACACTGTTACTGGCTTCAAACAGACAGGGTTTGAGTGTGACACTGCCTCTTGGCCCAGGTGCCTCTGGAGCAGGTTGACACCAGCAGACATTAACTTGACTAAGTATTTCAATAAACATTTGAGCCCAGACACCCATGAGGAAGAGTGCAATACAATGCAAGGGGCACAAATATCGGAAGTGAGATTTTTTTTTTTTTTTGATCAGAAATATGGCTGATCACCTGACCAAAGGGGCAAAGCTGAACCATGAAATGATTGACAGCCTTTGTCTCCGCCCCCTTCTCACTGTATAATCCCCTAGCTTAAGATGAGCTAGAGGACATGGTCTTCTCCAGTTGCTGGCTCTCTGAATAAAATAGTTTTAATGATCCAATTCTGGGAGCTGTAGAGATGGCTCTGCAGTTAAGGGTGTTTTGCAGCTGCTTCAGAGAGAACCCAAGTTTGTTTCCCAGCACCCATACCTGGTGGCTCACAATATCCTGCAATTCCAGCTCCAGGGGAATCTGATACCCTCTTTTGGCCTCATCAGGCACCTGGACACACATGGCACACACTCACATAGACACACACACACACACACACACACACACACACACACACACACACACACAACACACACACACAGCCAGCAGGAACGGAAATCAGTTTCACTTTCCCAGCATGAGCCACTGACTGCCCCTGCAGCCCAGGGCAGGGACTCACGTTTGGATGTCCGTCTCGGAGGAGTTTGTGGAAGACGTGGCAGAACTTCCAGCATAGCATGGCATTGCTGGACAGAGGCAGTCGGTTGACCACAGACCAAAATGTCTGCGCCCCTTTCTCATGGTGGGTGCCCAGGATGCACGGTGAGGGGAGTTAGGGAAAGCGGGGGCTGATGGGTGGTGCTGAAAGGAGGGTGGGCACTGCTCACCTCTGAGACTCCACACAGTTCTGCTGACAGGAGGGTGGGCACTGCTCACCTCTGAGACTCCACACAGTTCTGAGTGTTTGCCCTGGCAGTTTGGAGGCTGAGCATACTAAAATACCTTGCTCTCTATTTTACAAGTTTCCCCTAAAAGGAATTGTCTTTAAAATTTACACTTAAATTTATTTATGTATTATTATGTGCCACATAGGTACATGTGTAGAAGTTGGAGGGTAGTTTGTTGGAGTCAGTTCTAGATGGGGTCTTGAGGATTGAACTCAGGTCCTCAGGCTTGATGGCAAGTTTCCCTACTGCCCTCTCATCTGTCTTTCTGAGGCTGGGTCAACATTTAAGTAGCCCAGGTTGTCCTGGAATTAGTATGTTAGTAGAGGATGACCTTGAACTTCTGATCCTCCTATCTCTACTTCAGACTTCTGGGATTACAGGGGTGCAGGACCACACCTGGCTTATGTGATGCTGAGGCTGGGGGCTTTGTGCATTTTAGGCAAGCACCCACATAGCTGAGCCACTCCCAGCTCCCTGCCCTCTTTGGTAGAATGAGATAGAGTCTCACTCTGTAGCCCAGGCTGGCCTCCAACTCATGGCAGTCACTCTGTTCCATCCTCCCAGACAAGTGCAGCTCTGGGCCAGGGGTGGTCTTGGCTAGTCTCTGTGTGTAGGCAGAATCCTATGTGCACTGTGACTGGTTAATAAAGAAGCTGACAGGCCAATAGCTGGACAGGATAACTGGGAAGAATGGTGGAATCAGAGAAGAACAGAGAGAGAGACACAGAAACAAGATGAATGTGCCATGTTGAAAGAAGGTACTGCCACATGGCAAACAGTATTAAGAAATGTGGTTAATATAAAATATAGGAGTTAGCTACTAACAAGCCCAAGCTTTCAGCTGAGCATTTTTAATTAAAATTGTCTCTGTGTAAGTTATTTGGGAACTGGCAGGCGAGAAAGAAAAGCCTGTCTATGTCTGGGAGATGTAGAGTAGGACTGTTGGGATCATGGCAACCATCTTTATTTTTAAAAAAAAAAATATGTACATCGATGCTTTGCCTGCATATATGTCTGTGTGAGGGTGTTGGATCCTCTGGAATAAGAGTTACAGACAGTTGTGAGCTGACATGTGGGTGCTGGGAATTGAACCATTGTCATTTGGAAGAGCAGTCGGTGTTCTTAACCCCAGAGCCATCTCTCCAGCTCACTACCACCACCTTAACACGTGGATTTTCTCTTTCACTTTGGGTTGGCTTGTGATTAAGGTCACGTGCATGCCATGCCTGTGTGAGTGGGGCACAGTACATGTGTGGATGTTGGGGACAACCATGAAGACAGGCTTCCTTCGCCCACTGTGGATTCTGAGAACCGGACTTGGGATGTCAATTCTTGACCAGCTTTGGCCTGCTAAGCCAGCTCAGGAGGCTCGTATACGTTATTACAGTGAGGAGTAGGAGCTGTGCATGCTGGCACACAGGTTCAATCCCAGCGGGATTTTCAGGCAAGAGAATCCCAACCTTGAGGCCAACTTGAGGACACAATGAGGCCCTGTCTCAAAACCACCACCATCAAGAACCATCAATAAACAAGTAGAGGCTGGAGAGACGGCTCAGCAGTTCTTCTAAGATATGTTTAAAGCAAAACACCTTTATGCATAATAAATAAACAGGCAAATAAAAACTTTAACTATAGCCCAGCTGGTGAAGAATTTGCCTAGTGTGCATGAAGCCCTGATTTTCACTCTGGTACTGCATAAAAACCAAGCATGGTGGTACATGCCTATAATCCCAGAACCCCAGAAGTCAGGAGTTCAAGGTTACCCTCAGCTACACAGTGAATCTGAGGCCAGCTTGGGCTACATGAGACCCTGTCAAAGAATAAATTTAACCAGATAACATAAATGAAAAAAAGAAATAAAAAGGAAAGGACATGACTGGTCCTGGGTTTCGGCATCAGATGATAGAAAGACAGACAGACAAACAGGAGAGGACATGACTGTTCCTAGGTATGGTGGAGGAAAAAACTTATTGTAGATAACAGGGAGAGCATAGCCAGAGGCAGGGACATAAGCAAACTGAGCTGGACCATGGTGGGTAGGGGTAGAATCAGACCAAGATCAGGAGGGTGAAGAATCTATGACCTGAAAAGGCCAGGTAACTAAAAGGGTTGGATTATACAGGGAAGGGTGGCTGGAGAGTTGCCAGCCAGTAGAACTGTGTACCAGGTAGGGACTAAGGGATACAGGGAGAACCTGGTGGCCACTTTGGTATGCTAATGGACACCTCAGTTAGTCATTTGTCCTGGGTTTGAGACTTAACTAACTAAATACATACAAAGAGCCTGGGCTGGATGGCCTCCTGTGTCCCTTGGGCCTTGCCAGGCTGGGGTTTCTAGGATGAGTGCTCTCTGGGTCTGTAGTGAGACTGGAAGTGGCTTCTGCCTGCAGGCTCCTGTCCCAGGCAAGGGTTACTTTTCATGTTGCCAAGCAAGAAGCCTCTTCCTGACCTCAGTTCCCACTATTTGACCCCCTTCCAGGGCCAGCCTCCCAAGGATTGCATCCAAAAGGATATTCCTGGCATGTTTTTCCTTCACGGCCACTTCCTGCGTATTAATGGCCTTATTGACGCTGACAGTCTGCAGAAACAAGACGGGGGAAGGGAAGGGGATGAAATAAATAAGCCTCTGAGAGCCGCTGAGACCCTCCCAGCCTCCCACCCCTTCTTCCTCCTCCCCCTCCTCCAATGACCCTTGGGGTTTCTGACTGCCCTGAGGCCATCCAGGGCCCTCTAGATCCTCTACGGGTACCCAGATTGTGGGAGGAGGGGCATTGGTGGGTAGCACTCCCAGACCAGCTGTCCCAGGCTGTCCCAAGGGAGCAGGCTTTGCTGCCTGGCATTGGCTGTGCCCAGCTGCTGTACCCGCCTGCTACTCGCTGGCTTGGCACAACAGCATGGTAATTAAGGGGCCACACAAAGGAAGGCTTTTTCATCCCCAGGGAAACATTATTCCTCAGAGTACAAGAGGAAGAGATGCTGATGTCAGGGAGCCACTGCGGCCTGAGACCAGCCAGCCAGCCAGCCAGCCAGCCATCCAGCCATCCCTCTGCCACTTCTAAACCTTCCCACTGAGGACTGGCAAGAGGGCTCAATGGGGAAAGGTGCTTACCCAGCAAGCCTGACAATCACAGTGCCAGTCTCAGGACCCCCATGGAGACGGAAAGGGAGATCCCAATCCACAAACTTGTTCCCTGACCTTCACACAAGAGCTGCAGCATTTACACACACCCCCCCCCCCCATAATAAACAAAACAAAACTTCCATGGGTTTTCCGGGCCCTCCATCCACTCTTGGTCATTTTCCAACTCAAGGGCAAATCCCTTTTCTCTCCTTAATTACACGGAAAACACAAAATTGTTCCTTTCTTGTTGTTTTCAAAATCATGACTCTCATGCTAATCTCAACAAAGTCCACAGAAAATAATGTGCACAAATGTTAATGGTATCATGTAGCCTATTTTGTTGTTGAAAATTTTTTAAAGGTTTATTATTTTTAAAAATTATGTGAATGTGTGTGTCTGACTGTGGGTACGTGTACATGAGTGTAGGCACTGGAAGAGGCCAGGGGCATTAGAGCTACAGTTGTGAGCTGATGTGGGCACTGGGAACTGAACTCCAGTATTCTGCAAAACCACTCTGTGCTCTTGACCCCTGAGCCACCATCTAAGCCTCAGTTGTTATTTTTTCTCAAAAGTTATTGATTTATTTATATTGTGGGAGTGGGGGAGGATGCGGGCCTGCCAAGGTGCATACATGTAGGTCAGAGTCAACTGTGGGAGTTGATTCTGTCCTTCTCACCCTGTGTGACCCAGGGTTCAAACTCCAATCCCAGGCTCAGTGGCAAGCACCTCCAGCCACTGGGACAAGTGCTGACTCCATTTATCTGTCTATTTTGAAGCAAAGTTTCACTAAATGGCCTAAAACTTTTCACCCTCCTGCCTCAGCCTTCTGGTTGCTGGGATTTCTTCCTTTTAAAAATATTACTCCGGCCCCAGGCAGTGGTGGCACACGCCTTTAATCCCAGCACTTGGGAGGTGGAGGCAGAAAAATCTCTGAGTTTGAGGCCATCCTGGTCTACAGAGCGAGCTCCAGGGCAGCCAGAGCTGCTACACAGAGAAGCCCTGTCCTGAAAACCAAAATGAATGAACAGATAGATAGATAGATAGATAGATAGATAGATAGATAGATAGATAGATAGATAGATAGATAGATAGAATTACTGGGGAGGGGTGCAGGGGCATGGGAAGAGAAGGCTTATCAGTTAAGAGCACCTGCTGCTCTTCTTGTAGAGGACCCAAGTTCAGTTCCCAGAACTTACATCAGGGAGCTCACACCCTCCTCTAGTTGGACTCTGAATTCACACACACACACACACACACACACACACACACACACACACACACACACACAGAGACACTGTACTAAAGGGCATAAGTCTGCTATGATAATTCTTTTATTTAAAAATTTTGTATGTATATGGGTGCCCTGCCAACACACACACACACACACACACACACACGTATGTCTGTGCACCTGTGCATGCAATGCCTGAGAAGGCCAGAAGGGCACATTTAGATCCCTTGAAATGGAGTTATAGACAGTTGTGTGTCACTATGAGGGTGCTGGGAATTGAACCAGGGTCCTCTAGCAGAGCAGTTACTGCTTTGAACCATGAACCACCTCTCCACCCCCAACATAAGGCTTTCACGTACCCTTTTCCCTATACTTGGTTTTCTTATTGGAAAATATTTTGACATTCTCCAAGCAGAATGCAAAACTACTTTGTCTCTTTCTCTTTTCCTTTGGTACCTGGGGTTGAACTAGGGCCATGCACATGTTAGGCAAGTGGTCCACCACTGAGCCACAGCCACAGCCCTCTCTGTTTTGCTTTTAGATTTTGGAGGCAAAGTCTTACTAAATTGGAAGACCTTGAACGAACTCTGTAACCTAGACTGCTAATCTAAGACCCCCCTCCCCCATCCAGCCCTGCCTCAGCTTTGTAGAGTAGATGGGATTACAGGCATGTACCACCAGGTCTAGCTCCACATATTCACATTAACTGATGTATGTGTGTGTGTGTGTGTGTGTGTGTATGTATGTGTGTGTGTGTGTGTGTGTATGTATTTGGGTTTATCCACCCAGGATTTCTCAGTGTAGTTCTGTAGACCAGGCTGACCACAAACTCACATAAATCCATCTGCCTCTGCTTCCCGAATGCTGGGATTAAAGGCGTGCACCACCACCACCACCACCACCACTCAGCTGATGTTTTTAAGGGACAGGTTTCCAGGAGTGAGAATATGAAGTAAAAATATTTTGTTTGGAGCCGAAAAGGAGGCTCAGTGGATAAGAGCACTTGCTGTTCTTACAGAGGACCCAAGTTCAATTCCCAGCACCACATGGTGTCTTACAATCATCTGTAACTCTAGTTCCAAGGGATCTGATGGCCTCTTCTGTCTCTGGTTGTACCAAGCACATACACAACACACAGACATACAGGCAGACAAAACATCCATATGCGTAAATTTTTTTTGTAAGTTTTGCTTTTCTAAATTCTTTTTTAAACCTTTGATTATGGAAGCATTCAAACATATATAAATACATCCTGGACTGGCCTGCCTCAAACTTAGTACATAGCTAAGAATGAATTTGAACTTCTGATCCTCCTGCCTTTACCTTCTGAGTGTCTCCAGTCCTGCTTTAGAATGGTGCTGGGACCCAGACTTCAAGAATGCTAGACACATACTCTAATAACTGCTATAGCCCAGCACATTACAACTTCACTTTCAAAAGCCGGAAATGAAGTGGTACCTAGTGGCTTATCTTGAAGTAGAGGCGGGAGGATCTCTTGATCTTCAGAGCCATCCTCAGCTCCCTAGGGCCCTCAAAAGGCCAGCATGGGCTACATGGGATCTTACCTCAAAACAAATAAACTTAAAAAAAAAAAAGTGTGATGGTTGAGGGCTTCTTCTTGCAGCTACAACCTGGGGATCTTCTACTTGGCTTACTACCAGCCACTCACCCCTCGTCCCCTGGATTATTCTGAAGCAAATAGACTCTAGATCACTTTACCCATCAATCATCTCTCTGGGTGACTGTGAGGAAGACTGACAAGGTTAAAGCTAGATGAGGTCCACACTCTGTGGACAGTAGTTGTAAGGAAAATGTCACTCATACGGGGGACCCACAAAAGGCAGAGGCTTGCTGCAAATGAGGTAGTTTTCTTTAGTGCTGTATTTAAGGGGACACCGCCTCCCTGCACAATTGATAAAGACCTGGTCTAGCACTGGGTTTGGGGAAGAAGTCAGGTTTTAATGCTTTTCTCATTCCTGCGACAAAATATTTAACAAAAGCAACACGAGGCAGAAAAGGTAGATTGTGGCTCACAGTCTAAGGATGCACAGTCCATCACCATGAGGAAGGCGTGGCAGCTGGAGTGTGGGGCAGCTGGTCACAGGGCATCCACAGTTAGAAGCAGAGAGAGATGGATGTTGGTGCTCAGCTCACTCCACTCCCCACCCTACCCCCATAGTCCCCTGCCACTCCCAGACAGGGTTTCTCTATGTAGCCCTGTCCAAGAACTTGCTCTGTAGACCCAGCTGGTCTCAAAATCACATAGATCTGCCTGCCTCTGCCTCCCAAGTGCTGGGATTAAAGGCGTGTGCCGCTCACTTATTTTTCAGTCCGATAGGAAGGTGCACCTCACATTAGAGTGGGTTCTCCATCTAAACTAACTCAATCCAGAAAGTTCCCTCATAGACAGGTACAAGAGTTTGTCTCCCTTGACTAGATCCTGCCAAGTTGACAATAGATATTAACTACCGAGCCAGCAAGATGACTCAGTGGGTTAGACCTGCACAGGAGAGAAACAACTCCCATAAATTGTTCTCTGACCCTCACACATGCACACATGGACTTCACTCCCACCGCGCACACACAATAAATAAATGTAAAATAAAAATATTAACCATCATAAGTTGGGGCACTTCTAGGGCCCCCGACCTAGCTGTTACCCCACATCCTCTCCTGTAGCTGGGGGTGCTCACAAAAGCTCCTTCAGCGTTGCTGGTGTAACTGGCTTATTCCAGCAATATTGACCAGTGTGGAGGTGCCTATGAATCAGAGACCCCACCATGGCTCTTGGCTATAGCTCAGCCCCTGCAACTAACACCCTCTCAGGACTCTGAGGCACAAGGCAGGCCTGCACTTCAACATTCTCAAGTTTTGGGTTTTGTTGAGACAGAATCTCATTTATTCCAAGCTGGCCTTGAATTCACTATGTAGCAGAGAATGACCTTCAAATTTTGGCTTTTCTGCCTTCATCTCCTGAGTGCTGGGATTACAAGTGTGCGCTATTGTGCCCTGTTTATTTGGTGCTAGAGCTGGAACCCACAGCCTCACACATACTAGGCAAGTGATCCACCAACTGAGTTATATCCCCAGTTCCCCTCCCCCCAGTTTTGAGATAAGAACTCACTAGTCCAACTCAAGTCTCCTTAGGATAACAGATATGTACCACTGTGTCTGGCTCATACTGGGTTCTTTAAAGTAAGCTGGCTGTGGCCCTGCTTGGAGGTGCTGGCCTGTAATTCCAGCTACTGGAGGAAGCTGAAGCAGGAGGCTCCTACTCTCTAGGTACACCTGGGCTACAGAGTGAGTTCAAGGCCACTCCAGGCAATACTAACATTCTATCTCAAAAGAAGGGGGTGGAGGTAGCTCGGGGTCACATAGAGCCCTCACAGGATGTCTTGATACTTCTGCCCCCTTGATGCTTCTGGGGCAGATGTTCCCATTAGGTCCAGTTTGCCCTGATGGCACCCTCATGCCCCACCCTACATTGTACATACTTGTACACCTTTGTGTATTGCAAAGACTACATTTTGGGGCTGGTGAGATGGCTCAGCAGGAGATGGTGCTTGTTGCTAAACCTGGCAACCTGGGTTCAATCCCCAGAACCCACACAGTAGACTCCTGTGAACGCCACATGCACACCCTGGCATGCACGAGCCTCTGCCTCTCGTAAATAAAATAAATGTCACTTTAAAAGACCTAAAGGCTGCATTTTTACCATTTTCTGTATTTGTCAAGCTACAGACCAACAATTACAATAACCCTGATGTCTCAGCTGGTACAGTGCCTGCCATGAAAGTATGAACCCCAAGTTCAACCCCCAGCACCCACAAAATGCAGGTGGTGCAGTGGTGCACATCTTGTAACTCCACTACACCCTTTGGGAAGTGTGACACGGAGGCAGATATCACCAGATCTCTAAAGGTCACTGGTCGGATGAGCTCCAGGCTCAGGCAAAGACCCTGTCTGGAAAAAAAACAAGACAGAGCAACCACGAAAGGCACTTGAAGTTGACCTCTGTCTCCACATGCATGCACCATTACAAACACGTCTATACATCACACATACAATTTATGAACATACGACAAACACACATATCCAGAGTATAGGCTCTGGCTTCTCCTTCTATATGGCCCCACACCTAAGGCAGGGCAGGGTGGAGTCCCCAGGGCTCGATGCTGCCTGCTTCTACACACCACGCAGTTGCTGCCCAGACACTGAGAGAAATCATTTGGTCTGGACGGATCTGGTTCTGCAGGCGGGTGCCAATGCAAGCTGAGGGAGCGGGTACTCCCAGGGCAGAGGGTGGAAGTTGAGGGCTCTGTGTCTCACCTCTGGAGGGGGGTCTTGGTTCGAGAACATCCCTTGAGAACACCCTGTTCTCTTTATTCCGCTGGAGTCACACGGGACCTAAGGCCAGCAGTGGCTCTCCTGAAAGAACAGTATTGTACAACACTTCCTGGCCCAGCTGGCCCTAGTGTCCCCAGCTGGTCACCGAGAGCCAATTATCAGCAGGCTCGCAGGAAGGGAGGCTTTCTCTCAAATTCTCTTCCTCCCTCTCTAGTCCTCTCTATTTACAGGCTTGCTCTGGGCACACCAGCCTGGATGTGGCCAATGGGAAGCTTTTGAGTCTTGCTACTGAGGGGGCAGTGGAGCCTGGGCTGGCTTGTAGGGTTGACAGGATACTGTCCAGTCACGCATACAACTCTGGGCTGCAGCCTGGCTTTTGTAACCCAAAGGCCAGGCTAGCTTGTAAATGTTAGCAGGGGTAGGCAGAAAAGATGTGCCCTGGGTTGGGATGCAGCCCTAAGGCAAGGGGCCAGAGGAGGACCAACTGCTGAGGCCAGAAAGAACACCCAAGAAAAGGGCAGGGAAGAGGGAAAACAGAAAGCAAAATACAAGAAATGCAAAAAGCAGGAGCTGGCACTGTAGCTCAGTGGTAGAGCACCTGCCTAGAATTCCCCAGTGAGGGGCTGGGGTGTGGCTCAGTGGTAGAGCACTTGCCAAGAATTCCCCAGTGAGGGGCTGGGGTGTGGCTCAGTGGTTGGAGCACCTGCCTAGAATTCCCCAGGAAGGGGCTGGGGGAAATAGCCCAGAAATAGAATACTCACCTATAATAACTTGGTAGAGGGCCTGGAGGCTGGCTCAGAGGTACAGTGCCTATTTTGCATACAGGAGACCCTCAGTTCAATCGTTATATCACACAAAAATAAAAAGAGGGGCTGGAGAGATGGCTCAATGGTCAAGAGCCTGGCTGCTCTTCCGGAGGACCCAGGTTTGATTCCCAGCACCTACATGGTGACTCACAACTACCCAAAACTCCAGTTCCAGGGAATGCAGTACTCTCTTCTGGTCTCTGCAGGCATCAGGCACACACATGGTGCTCTCAGACTTACAAGCAGGCAAAACATCCATACATATAAAAGAAAAAGAGAGGAAACTCATTTGTGCTTCTTTTAATTTTTTTTCCTTTCCCCTTCTTCTATTTCCATTTTTCTTTTCCTTTTCCCCTTCCTGCTCTTCCACTTCCCATGCTCAGCAAAACCAACAGAGATGCGAAACAGCCCCCTTCCACCAGGCGGCTAGTCTGTTGGAACGCTGCTCCCCAGCTGATGAGGCTCTACTGAGAAGTTGCAGAGGGAGATGAGGTCTTCCTGGAGGAAGTAGGTCACTGGGTAGACAGCGAGAGGAGTCATGACCACAAGTTCCTGTCACTGCAAACTCAGCCACGTTTTCACCATCAAGGTGGACTGTGTCTTCTCAAACCATGAACCAAAACAAACCAATTCCACCCTTAGGTTACATGTCAGGATTTGGTGATGGTGACAGACAAGTAAGGCACAGCCCCAGATAAAGATTTCCACACTGCTGGCTGTATGTATGCCTTGCCAGAGCTTCTGGGGACAACGTTCCTGATGGACAGGGCTGGGCTGTGTCTGCCCTCAAACTACTACGTTGCCCAACTGCTCTCTTCCCTCTTCGTGCCCCCTGCCACACCCCATTTCCACAGCTGGTAGGTGCTTTGCTTCTCTCCACACTGGTAAGTGGGTAAAAGGGTTGGGACGGGTGGCGCGGGAAGCTCTCGGACCCAGCTGCATTGCTCATGGAGCTGATTCATCAGTGACCGGTCTGTCCCATGACTGAGGCAGGAAGCACTTGCTGCAAGCCCAGCAATGCCAAGGCCCACTGCTTCCCCCTCCCAAACATCCGCTGCCTTCCTAACTGTTATTCTAACTCCACAACAGGCACCCTCATCTCACACCCGTATTACTGTAGAACCCGTACTCTATCTCTGCCCACACAGTCAGCTCTCAATAAAGTAGCAAGAATAAAGTTCCTAAGGCCCGGGTTGTGGCTCAGCTGTAGAACACCTGCCTTGAATCCTCCAGTTAGGGGTTGGGGGTGTGGCCTAACCATAGAGCACCTGCCTAAAGGGACCAGGTGTGTGGTATGGGACAGGCTCTGGGTTCCAACCTGAACACAACAAAAAAAGGAGAGTTCCAACTTTTCCTGCTAGCAGATGTTTAGACATTTTTGGCCCAGTCAGAGCCAAAAGGACAAAGTCTGTTAGACAACCAAGAACAAGAACCTGATGAAGAGCATAACTGACCTACCCCAATGTGATGCAAACAGAGGCTGCCACTCTTTCTGGAGTCAGAACAAAATCCCATCAGTAAGTAGCCAGGCAATATGGCTGCCTATTTAAGGTATTGGCAGGACAGATGACATGCTGGAAGGGGACATTCCAGAGCTCTAAACTCCAGCCCCTCCTGCCCATCACGGTCTATGGTCACACCCACACCAGTCATACTCTAGGTCACAAAGCAGACACTCCTGGGGTCTCGACATTTTTTAAAGTATGAGATGGAACATCTGTTATGACTGAAACATCTGTCATAGGCTCCCATTTTGAATGCTTGTTCCCTGGCTATTTGGGGAGACTATTTTGGGGTCTGGCTGAAGGAAGCAGGCCTTAGAGGCAAGCCTTTGAGGTTGTAGCCAGGTCTGTGGTTACAGCCTGACTCTGCTACCCTGTCAGCCATGATGGATGGACTGAAACCATGACTGAAAACATACTCTTTCTCCCATAAGCTGTTTTTGTATAGTATTTTAACCACAGTAAGGGCAAAAAAACTAATACGGTATGTTACCCGTGATTGGCTGTGACTTGGGTTGCTAGTCCCAAACCTGGCTATAGTGTACACCCCTGGAAATTAACTCTGCTGCCCTCCGCAGCAGGTACTCATCTGGTCTCAGAAAATCAAACCTTTTACTTTTGTCTTCTCGCCTTGACACAGGTTCTTGCTATGTAGCCCAGGCTAGCCTGGAACCTGCTATGTAGCCAAGAATGAGCTTGAACTCTTGATCCTCCAAATGTCTCCACCTCCCGAGTACTGGGATCATAAACATGTGCCGTCATGCTTGGTTTAATGCAATCTTCAGATCAAGCCCAGAGCTATGCATGCTGGGCAAGCGCTCTACCAATGGAACCATACCCCCAGCCCCATGGTCTGGGACTCTTGATTTTCCTGCCTCAGACCTCTAGACTAGCTGGGATTACAGGCAGGTATCACCATGCTGGATCTGCAGAAGAACATTCCATGCAAGAGGAAAGAACTCAGCAAAAGAATGACAGGGAGCAAGAGGAAAGAGTCCAGGCAAAGAGAAAGAAATATAGACAGTGGCCACATGTAGAACAGGGCTTCCCGAGACTATGTAACTTTTCATGGAAAATAGGCATTGACACTGAGCACAAATTAAGAGAATAACTATTCACTTCACAAAAGAGACTGGGACCACATGCCTTTAAATAGCAGTCTGTTAGTACATTTAAAATCAGGTTGTGTTTACAGAAGTGTGATTTACACAAAACCACATCAGTTACATAAAGTTCAGGGAAAGAGCTCCTCTCCCATGCAGCCTCTATCTATAGAGCCAGCCCAGCAGACAGTCACCTGCCTTCCCGAAGCTACCCCAATCTTTTTTGTTGTTGTTTTTGTTTTTCGAGACAGGATTTCTCTGTGGCTTTGGAGGCTATCCTGGAACTAGCTCTTGTAGACCAAGCTGGTCTCGAACTCACAGAGATCTGCCTGCCTCTGCCTCCCGAGTGCTGGGACTAAAGGCACCCTCCACCACCGCCCGGCTGAAGCTACCCCAATCTTAAATCTTAATTAAGTCCTCAGGGGCCACTCCAAGTCTCTGGTCTCCTTCAACTTTGAAGAAACAGCTCCAGATTCTTTACCCATTTAACACACACATTTTGTTTTGTTTTGTTTTGTTTTGTTTTTTTGAGACAGGGTTTCTTTGTGTAGCCCTGGGTGTCCTGGAACTAACTCTGTAGACCAGGCTGGCCACAAACTCAAGAGATCCTCCTGCCTCTGCCTCTCGAGTTCTGGGATTAAAGGCAAAGGTATGCTCCTATGGTGATACACTGAGACTATATTATAGGGACAAGCAGGGACCTCAGACCAAAATGATGGTAGCTTTGATGAGGTTATGGCAACAAGGGAAGTGACAAGCCTGTGCTGGGGCTCATAGTTTATTTCTTCACCTATTGTTTTCTTTTCAGTGCTAGAGGCTGAAACCAGGTATTGTGCAAATGCTACTGGAATTATTTTTTACATGTGTAAGTGGTGTAGTGCTCATGCATATGTGTGTGCCCTGTGTGTGTGTGTGTGTGTTGTGTGTGAGAGAGAGTGAGAGAGAGAGAGAGAGAGAGAGAGAGAGAGAGAGAGAGAGAGAGAGAGAAAGCATGTGAGTGAGGAGACCAGAGACTGATATAAAATACCTCCCTCAAACACTCTCCCTCCACCTTGTATTTTGAAGCAGGGTCTTTCATATGAACCCAGAACTTGCTGCTACGGTTCATCTGGCAGGCTGGTTTACTCCAGGAATCCTGTCTCTGACTTCATCAGGCTGGGTCTACAGGATTTTACCTAGGCCTGGGAAGACCAAACTGATTCTCATGCTTGCTCAGCAAGCCTTTTATCTGCTGAGCTGCCTCTCTGTTCTAGAATTTGTTTTGTTTTGTTTTGGTTTGGTTTTTCGAGCCAGGGTTTCTCTGTGTAGCTTTGGAGCCTATCCTGGCACTTGCTCTGGAGACCAGGCTGGCCTCGAACTCACAGAGAGATCTGCCTGCCTCTGCCTCCCGAGTGCTGGGATTAAAGGCATGTGCCACCAACGCCCAGCTAGAATTTGTATTTAAGATAGAACTGACATAGGATTTGCTGACAGGCTATTTCATGGATGCTGGGTGAGAGAGAGGGGGGAGTCAAAGACGACACCATGTGTGGTAGTTTGAATAAAATTGCCCCCCCATAATCTCAGGGAGGGGCACTATTAAGAGGTGTGGCCTTGTCGGAGTGGGTATGGCCTTATTGGAGGAAGTGTATCGCTGTGGGGGCTGGCTTTGGGGGTTCCGATGCTCAGGATACTGCCCAGTGTCTCAATGTCCTGTTGCCTGCAAGATGTAGGATTCTCAGCTACTCCTCCAGCACCACATCTGCCCACATGCCTCCAGCTCCCCATCATGATGATAATGGACTGAACCTCTGAAACTGTGAGCCAGACACCCCAACTAAATGTCTTCTTTATAAGAGTTGCTGTGGTCATGGTGTCTCTTCATAGCAATAAAAACTCTAAGACACCATGAAAATGTTTTCCAGAGGAAATAGAGGGACTAAATTTACTACTAACAAGATAGAGGGGTAGGTATGGTGACCTAGGTTTGTAATTCCAGCACTCAAGGGTCTGTGGCAAGAGAATCTCAAATTAAATGCCAATGTGAGCCATGCAGATACTGGAGTCAGATTGAGCAACTCATTCTCATTCTCAAAAATAAATAAACAAGGTAGAAAGAATGATGGGAAAAGTTTGCATGAGGACACAGGAGCTTGTTTTCAGGAATGTTAAATAAAAGCAACCTATCAGATATCCTCACACAATATAAATGAGCAAACTAGGCAAGCATTCTACCAACTGACCTACATTCCTAGCCCAGGGTTTCTTTGTTACAAATGGAGAAATGAGCAAGTGGGATGTGCCACCTAGGGAATTTAGAAGAGTTCCAAAGGGGCTGGGGATATCGCTCAGTGAGGTTACCTGACTGGTGCCCTGGCTGGGTTATTTTGTCAACTTGACACAAGTTAGAGTCATCTGAGATGAAAGAGCCACAGTTGAGAAAATGTCTCGGTAAGCCTGGCCTATAGACAAGCCTGTGAGACATTCTCTTCATGAGCGATCATGTGGGAGACCCAATACATTGTGAGTGGTGCCACCCCTGAAATGGGTGGTCCTGAGGTCCTGAAGAAAGCAGGCTGATCAAGCGAGTAAGCAGTGTTCCTCCATGAATTCTGCTTCAGTTCCTGCCTTGGCCTGACTCCCCTCAGTGATTGGAGTGTGACCCGAGAGTTGTAAGAAGAAATATTTTCCCCCCAAGTTGCTTTTGGTCATGCTGGGGTTTTTTTGTTGTTGTTGTTGTTGTTGTTGTTTTGTTGTTTTAATCATAGCAAGACAAACCCTATCTAAGATAGAATTTGGTACCAGGAGTTGGGTTTTGCTATGACAGACCTGATTGTGTTTTGGAAGGGTTGGAGAAGGACTTTGGAACTGTCGGCTAGAAAAGTCATTGAGTGTTCAGAGTTTAATGAGCTTTGGTGGGAACTTAGAAGATAATACTGAGAACAATGCAAATGATAGAGGCCTGGCTCGTGGCGTTTCAGAGGGACCTTTGGGAGTCCCTTAATGACTCAACTGGGACTGTCCAATATTTTGGATGAAGAATCTGAGGTTCTGGTCTGTTAGGGCTGAGAAATTGGCTGTGATGAACAAGAAAGCATTAAAGTGAAACCTTTGCTTTGCTTGAATAATTGATACTGATTAGCCAGGTTTGAAGAATCAGCTGTGATTAAGATGAGACCAGCATCACTGAGGTGAAATCTCCTGGGAGCATTTTCTCAAGGTTAGCACACAGTAGCTGTGGTCTGGGAGGCCAAGGCTGCATCGCATGCTGGCAGCCAAACTTGGTAATGTGTAAACATCTCTCAGGTAGTACTGGTTTTGAAAGCATGAAGGAGTCATGAAGAGCAGCTGAAGTTTGACAGCACAAGGAGTCAAAAGAGATCAATGGTGAAAGTGTAGCCCCAGCTGAAGTAGAAGCTCCAGGATTGAAGGGGTCATGGCGAGAAGCTGAGGCACAGTGAGATAGCATCAGAGTCCCTTCCTGAAGAGAGATCAGGGGAGGTTATTTGTGAAAGTGCAGCCCAGCTGCTGAAGAGACCCCAGCATTATGGAGATGCCAGTACCATGGGATGACCACCAAGGATATCAGCAGGTGTGGAGTGGAGCTGGCCTGAGCCTGCCAGAGCCAAAGAGGCAGAGATACCCCGGCCCCACGGAGCCCAGAAGACCACGAATGAGTCCCAAAAGCCTGATACTGAGCTTACACTGTTGGACTTGGGTTTTGCTTTGCTTTAATTGTAACTGTGCCCTGGAACTTTCTTTCTGAAATAAGAAGCATGTGACTTTTTTTTTTTTTAATTTTTAGAGGAGCCCACAATTGTGAGACTTTGAAATTTTAGAACTTTGAAAAAGACTTTGGATATTTTAAAGTATTTGAATTTTTAAAGACTATGGAACTGTTAATGTTATTTATGCTTTATACTGTGATGCTATTATTCATGTGTGAGATCTTGGGGATAAAAAGGAAAGGTCATAGTTGAATAGTGACATGTTTGTGTGTCAAGTTGACAAAGGGTCAGTTGCCCCCCTCCCCTTGTCAACTTTATACAAGCTAAAGTTATCTGAGAAGAGGGAGCTACAATTGAGAAATATATCCATAAGACTAATTTGTAGGCAACCCTGTGGGACATTTTCTTAGTGATAATATGAGTAATTCTGGGTGTATAAGAAAGCAGGCTGAGCAAGACATGGGGAGCAACCAGGAAGCAGCACCCCTCCGTAGCTTCTGCTTTAGTTTCTGCCTTGAATTTTTGTCCTGACTTCCCTCAGTGATGGAGTTTGTCTAGAAAGTTGTAAGATGAAGTAAACCCTTTCCTCCCCAAGTTGCTAATGGTCATTGCATTTTATTACAGCAATAGAAACTATACAAAGACACCTAGAATCCTCGAGTGAGAGACTGAGGGCACCATTGCTACCAACAGGAAAAAGAGTTGGATGTGGCACACATAATTAATTCCAGCACTGACTGGAGAGAAAGAGGCAGAGGAAGGTGCCCTGTGAGTTCCAGGCCAGCCAGGTCTATGTGGTGAGACTCTGTTGGCCGGTTTGGTAGGTTCCAAGTTAGATTTATAAAAGTGGTCCACATCAACACAGAGACAAAGTTTAATAATGCATTAGTTCTCCAAAGACTAGACATACATGAAAAGTCTGGGGACAAACTGAGGTCACTCAAGGAGATATAGAAGCAAATGAGGAAAAGGAAGAGAAACGGCTCTCAGGGAAGGGGAAACCTGGAGGGTCTTTCACACAGAGGATCAGTGTGTAAGATGTGGCTGCCAAGTCAGAGGGGCTCAGAGCTGAAAACTGACAGAATGACGAGGGCTGTTTGGGTCCCTTGGAAGGTCCCTCTCAGTCCATGAAAGACAGGGAGGGAGGAAACTCCAGGCAGCTAGCTAGGTCTTAGCACTATTTCTACTGCTTTCTGGGGTGAGGCAGCAAGGGACCCATCTGCAAAGAGGCAGGTCAAGGCTGATTTGTTTCAAATGGAGAGATGATAATGTGTTTGCACATTTAGGGGTCACCAGGTCTACTGGGCAGGCACAGGTGACCCAGACAGTAAGGGCTGTGCAAACTTTCGAGGGATGGTATCTTCAAGGGTAAAGAGGAATCGAAGCTGAACTTGGGGGGGGGGGCGGTCAGGAAGCACCAGGTGCTAGTGGCTGCAAGAGGATCCTGTACAGGTGCCAGTGGATGAAGGAAGTGGCATCAGCCTGAGCCCTCTCCTCTCTAGCCCAGTTTCTCCCCACATGTGTTTTTCCTCCAGCCAATCTGTCTCTCTCTCCTTCATTCTCTGTTCAGCTTTGAAAATGCTCAGACCTGGATAGACCAATACTGGAACAATACTTTGGCATTCTTCTTCCTCTCTGAGGACAGAGCTAAGAAGAGAGACAGAGTTGACTGCTGCTTGCTTTTGGGGAGACAGGCAGGGACAATTCCACAGCAGGGGGCTGGCCTGTGGTGAGCTGACTTGCCTAGCATGTGTGAGGTCCTGGGTTTGGGGACCAGCATACAGGCAGCAGAAATATAAGCCTCACTGATATTAGATCAGAAACTAAAACTATAACTGAGTGCATTGGCATGCATGTCTGTCACCCCAGCCCTTGGGAAGTGGAGGCAGGGGGATCAGACGTTCAAGGTCACTGTCCGACATACAGTGAGTGCAAGGCATATCTCAAGAGAGGGTGGGATGGGTTTAGGGGTAATAGAAAAAAGGGCTAAGCTGGCACAGCATGAGGACCCAAGTTGGATCCTTAGAACCCATTAAAAAAGTGGGGTGCAATGGGATGTGGCACACATTTGTAATTCTAGCACTGAGGAAATGAGGAGGCGAATCATGGGACTCCCTGGCCAGCTGGTGTAGCCTAATTGGAGTGCTCAAATCCAATGAAAGAAACAGAGTAAGCCAGGTGGTGGTAGCGCACACCTTTGATCCCAGCACTCGGGAGGCAGAGGCAGAGGCAGGAGGATCTCTGTGAGTTCGAGGCCAGACAGTGCTTCTGAGGAATGTCCCCTGAGGCTGTCCCTCTGGCTTCCACACACATGTGCCACTGAATCCACACTCATACATGCTTGTGCACCCAGAAAGAAAAAAATGTGAACCAGTAGTAAAGGGCATGGCCACCCTCAGCAGACCATGGGATGTCACACCAACAAGGCAAGGGAAGGGTGGGTCCCCCTGTTCTGACCACAGAGTTAGTGTAAGCTGGGGCAAGAATTTTCTTGAGGGCACGTTGCTAAATTTGGAGATACATTGCATCATCAGCTTCAGGGTTGAGGTTTGACTTCCTCAGAAAGTGAAGCCACCAAGAACTCCCACTTCTTTGTCTTCAGGACCAAGGGGAACACTTCCTTGGGGGAGGTGAGAGGAAGAACCAGGAGAAGTACAGGAGTGAGTGAGGCGGGCAGCAGCTCTCCAAAGTGTCCCTGGGCAGGGCGACCTCCCCGGCCCTGCCCTGCCCTAGACCTCCAGGCCTGTGGGTCTGCTGCTTATCAGCTCACGGCGCCAACACCGCCAGACCAGGTCTCACATAGCTCAGGCTGGCCTCAGACTCACCATACACCTTCAAAGTGCTAGATACAAGTGTGTACCACCATGCCCACCCAGTTCATGCTGTGCTGGGGATTGAACCCATGGCTTCATGCATGCTGGCCAAGCAAGCATTCTTACCAGCTGAGCTACATGCCCAACTCAGAACTATCTTACTAAAGCACAGTTCTAGCAAGATGGCTCAATAGGGAAAGAGGCTTGCCACCAAGTCTTCATGTGAGTTTGATCCCTGGAACCTACATTATGGAAGGAGAGAACTGACTTCCCCAAGCTGTCCTCAGACCTCTGGGCACACCTACACAGATGTGCACAAAATAAAGGCATAATTTAAAAGATGTGAAGCACTGCTCCAACAGTCACACAGGCTACGGCTTAGATAAGAGTCCCTCACAGGCCCTTGTATTGAAGGTTTGGTTCCCAGCCTGTGACAATATTTCGTTTTCAATACTGGAATTTGAACCAATGGCCTTATATATACTAGCACTGTGCCACTAAGCTGTATATCCAGACCTCCTTAACTTTTTTGCAAATCGTTATTTATTTTTGAGATGGCGTCTCATTTAGCCCAGGCTAGTCTTGAGCTCACCATGTGGTAGGAATTAGAGTCAAGACCTTCCAGAAAGTAATGAAGTCATGTGAGCTCTGCCCTCATGCATGGAATAAAAGCCCTTATGAAAGAAGCTTCGAGAAGTCAGACTGTGGTGGCACGTGCCTTTAGTCTCAGCACTTGAGAGGCAGAGGCAAGTGGATCTCTGATAGTTTGAGGCCAGCCTGGTCTACAAAGCTACACAGAGAAACTCTGTCTCAAAAAAAACAAAACAAAACAAAACAAAACAAAAAACAAAAACAAAAAAAGGAAAGAGGCTTAGAGGACAGCCTGGTCCTTCTATCCTTTTAGGCACCTTGTCATCTCTTTCTTTTCCAGGGTTTGAGAATGCCACGAGGAAGTACCATACACAGAACCGGCCCTTACTGGATGCCCTGTTTTTGCTGCCTCTGTGATATTGGACTTAACTAGCCTCCAGAACTGTCAAAGATAAACTTCTATGATTTATAAACCAACCCATCTTAAGTGTTTTTTATTTTATTTTATTTTATTTTTTTGTCATAGTGGCAGGAATGGATTAAGACAAAATCTAGCCAGGCGTTGGTGGCGCACGCCTTTAATCCCAGCACTCAGGAGGCAGAGGCAGGCAGATCTGTGAGTTTGAGGCCAGCCTGGTCTCCAGAGCGAGTGCCAGGACAGCCTCCAAAGCTACACAGAGAAACCCTGTCTCAAACAAACAAACAAACAAAAAAACAAAACAAAACAAAAGACTAACTACAAAATCTAGTGTCTAAGGTTACAGGACAAAGCATAGGAGACTACTCCTATGCCTTTGCTACCCAGGTCAAGTGAGATAAATAAAAATAATTCTTCCTTTATTTTGCATGTGCGTATATGCCAAAAGTACACCTATGGAGGCCAGAGGACAACTAGGGAAGTCAATTGTCTCTTTCCACCATGAGGGTTCCCAGAATGAAACTTACGTGGTCAGACTCGGTTGCCCACTGAGCCAACCTCCTAGCCCAATAAAAAGAATCATGTTTTTTTTTTTTTTTTCTTTTTGAGACAGGATATCACTACCACACCTGTCTCCCACCCCCTTTAAAGGATGTATTTATTTTACTTCCTATGTATATGGGTGTGCTTTTGTGTATGTATGTGAGGCCAGAGAAGGCAATTGAATCCCCTGTAACTGTAATTATAGATGGTTGGGAGCTGCCATGTGGGTGCTGGAAATCGAACCTGGGTCCTCTGCACGAGCAGCCAGTGCTCTTAACTGTTGAACCATCATCTCTCCAGCTCCCCAATGAAAACAATTCTGAAAAGCTGAAACATGCACTGGGAAGATGGTTCGGTGGGTAAGAATGCTTGCCGTGCAAACATGAGGACCTGAGTTCTGTTCTGTTCTCCATCACCTAAATAACAAAAGAGGAAGGCCGGAGCAGTGTGTGCTCATCTGTGACTCCAGTGCAGGGATGATGATGGGAAGAGGGGACAGAACACAGAGACAGGAGGATTGTTGGGGCTTCTTGGCTGGAACAGAGCTCCAGATTCTGTGAGAGACCCATCCTAAGGTAACACACCAGAAAGCAAAAGAGCAGTAGAAGACATCTGAGGTCTCTCTTTGCTCCATAGTGGAATACACAGCCACAGAAACACACATACACATGCATAGTACACAAATGCACACACACCATAATGGCCTGAATGCACAGGTACAAAGACACACACACACACACACACACACACACACACACACACACACACACACACACGAACACACACATGTACACACACATGCACACACACACATGTACATACACACACATGCACACACACCATAATGGCCTGAATGCACAGGTACAAAGATACACACCCACACATGAACACACACACACATATGAACACACACCACCTACATACACACACATGCATGCACACACACCATTATGGCCCCGAGTCCTTAAAATATAAAGAAATGAATTTTAGCTGTGCATGATGGCATAGACCTGTAATTCCAGCACTAAGTAGGCGGAGGCAGGAGGATCTCCAGTTTGATGCCAGCCTGGGCTATATAGTGAAGCCCTGTCTTAAGAAGCAGTAGATGGATACATTGTCTTGGTATACACAAAAAGATCTCACAGCAACAGTGGTCATCGGCACATCAGTTCAGTTGGATACACTACAGCCCTCACTGACTTTACCAAGTACCTGCTTTGTGCCAGGCAGTGATCTAAATGACTTTACAGACTCTGGTGAGTACACTCAGCCCTGGAAGGTTCTAGAAACACAACAGGGGTGGGGGCTCCAGCACTTGAGAAATACAGGTATGAGCTCTAGAGTTCACAGTCATCCTTGGCTAGACAGTGAGTTTGAGGCAAGCCTGAGCTACCCAACAGATCCTTTCAAGAATAATCAATCAAACAAAAAAGGGCCAGCAGGGTGGCTCAGCAGGTAAAACTGTTTGCTGTGTAGCCTGATGACTTGAGTTCAGTCCCTAGAACCCACGAAAAAGGTGGAAGGGGCAAGATAGCCCACTCCACAGTTGCCCTCTGACCTCTACATGCACACCACAGCACGAGCACCCTCCACAAAAACATCTCACCCACACAATAATAACAAATAAAGGGTTTTTTGTTGTTGTTGTTGGTGGTGGTGGTTGTTTTTTGTTTTGTTTTTAAGGTGTGTGCCAGCTATGGTAATGCATGCCTTTAATCCCAGCATTTAGGAGGCAAGGTAGGCAAATCTCTGTGAGTGAGACCAGCCTGGTCTATATAGCAAGTTCCAGGCCAGCCACAGTGACAGTGATACTCTGTCTAAAAAAGAGAGATGGGAAGGGGGAGAAGTACAGGTACAAGGAGAGAGGGAGGGAGGGAAAGAGATTAGGTGTGTGTGTGTGTGTGTGTGTGTGTGTGTGTGTGTGTGTGTGTGTGTGTGTGTGTGTGTATGCTCATGTACACGCTGGATACAAGACCTGATTCTGCCCTTCACGTGGGATCCTCAGCTTCACTTTCTTGAACACTAGATTTCTGTCTACAAAACAGAGCTACCTGTTTCTGCCCTGCCTCCCTGGCAGGTATGAAATGCTTCATGCACTGTTGGGTACTGTGTAAACACAAACTGTTCTACACATCCACACTCTCTCCAGGACAGATGCTGTTAGATGCTCCCCAAACGCCAGAAGCTTGCTCTATGTGTGGTCAAAGCAGGTGCTACCATCCATCCCTGAATGGCATCTATACTTCACCCCCAATTCAGCATTCAATGGCTCCCCCTTGGGCAGACATCTGATGTCATTAAATATTCACCAGTGGCATCAGCTGGTGAATCCACTATCCCTACTCATTTGTACCCTCATTCAGAAATGGCGAGAGCTGGGAAAATTGACTCCAGAGCTGTCAACTGAAACACAGGCCAATCAAGGAACTAAGAAGGGGTTACAGGAAGAATCTGTCTCCTTAGGGTCCAAGGAGGCTTTGGGTATCATATTGTCACAATAACTACCATGTAAAAATGCTTTCTACTACAGGTGTAGCTTGGAATGGTGGCACATGCCCTCAATCCCAGCACTTGGGAGACCACAGAAGGAGGACTGGGAGTTCCAAGTCAGTTTCAATTATAAGGTGATAATTTAAAAAAAGAAAGAAAAAAAGATTGAGGATATAGCTCAACAGTAGAGCACTTAATACCTCAGTGAGGTGCTAGGGACATGACTCACTGGTAGAACACAAGCCTAGAATCCCCCAGTAAGGGAGTGAAGTTGTCACTCTTGCCTAGAATGTCCTAGCTAGTGCTACTCAGTGGTAGTGCTCTTTCCTAGAATTCCCCAGTGAGAGGCTTGGAACATGGCTCCACACTACATTTGTTTAGCATTTGCAAGATTTTAGGTTCTATCCCCAGCATTTCAAAAAGTAAATCAACAGACCGATTTCCAATGATAGCCAGCTGTTTATTATATTTTTGTTAGTTTTTCTTATTTGTTTTCTTTTGTTTGAGACAGGGTCTTGCTATGTAGCTCTGGCTGGCCTAGTACTCACTATATAGACCAGGCTGGCCTTGAACTCACAGAGACCTGCCTGCTTCTGCCTCCCTAGTGCTGGGATTAAAGGTATGCACCACCACACCCAGTTACCTGTTTCTTATAAAAAAAATTCACAAGCAATCTATTCCAGATAGTTTTATGTCAACTTGACACAAGTTGGAAGGGAACCTCAGTTAAGAAAATGCCTCCATAACATCTAACATCAAACTGTAGGCAAACCTGTACAGCATTTTCTTAATCAGTGATAGACAGGAGAGGGCCTAGCCCATTGTGGTGGTGCTACCCCTGGGCTGGTGGTCCTGGGTTCTATCAGAAAGCAGCTGAGCAAGCCAGTGAGCAGCTCCTCTCCAAGGCCTCTGCATCAGCTCCTGCCTCCAGGTTCCTGCCCTGCTTGAGTCCCTGTCCTGACTTCCTTCAATGATGAGCAGTGATATGGAAATGTAAGCCAAATAAACCCTTTCTTCCCAAGTTGCTTTGGCCTCAGTGTTTCATCACATCAAGAGTAACCCTCACTAGAACACAATCCAAGAACAATTCTTAAGAACATATGCAATATATTCATTAAGTAGAATCAAAGTTTTAAGCATGGAAAAAAGTTTTTTTTTTTTTTTTCTAACCTACACTGGAATCATCAGTAGCAAAGCTAAGGAGTTAAGCAAGAGTCTTGCACAAAATCACGCAGTGCTTAGACAACACGGCTCAGAGGGCAAAGGTGCTTGGCTGACAATCTAAGTCCCACATAGTAGAAGGGGAGAGGTGACTGACTTTTGCAAGTTGTTCTCTCTCTCTCTCTCTCTCTCTCTATATATATATATATATATATATATATATGTATATGTATATGTATATGTATGTATGTGTGTATACACACATTTACACACACACAAATAGATATACATATATATGCATACATATTTAATTATGTTTTAGACTAATGCAGGGAGTCAGGTGAACTTTAACCTGGCTCTCTTGTTCAACAAAGAAGACTATGAGGTTCAAAACCTCAAACAAGTAATGATGGGTTCTCTCAGGGATGTGGCTGGGGTCAACCAGGAAGCTCTAGGTTACCAGAGTAAGGCTTACAAACCAAACATGGTGCAGGGAGGGTCAGAACAGAAAGCAGTCCAGGCCTCTGGTGGGAGTGGGAAGCAGACACAGAGGGCTCAGGTTGGGAAGGTTCTTTTAACTACACAGCCCAGGGTCTGTGTTCTTCACAAAGAATCAGAGACAATGGCTTCTGGGCTGGGCACTGGGCCGCTCAATGATTAATGAGAATCAAATATCACTTTTGTTTAGACTCCAAGCTAAAGGGGGAGAGAAGCCATCAATGCGCAGCCTCTGTGCTTACAGTTCCCAAGAGCCTTGCCTGTCCCGAAGCTAAGTGCCAGGGTTGGCTTTTAAGGCCTTCCTGGACCAGCCACAACTAACCAGCCAGCTATTTCCTGATCTCCAATCTCTGTGCCTAGTCTCACCCAATGGGCTCTGCCAGTGAGCAATGCCCTTCGATGCTCTAGAAGAAACATCTCCACCCCAGAGCCAGCCAGGTCATTTTATTTCATGACTGGGAGCGTGTATGTGTGCGCACATGTGCACACGTGTGTGTGTGCTCACCCCTGTGGATGCATGCACAGGCCAGAGGACTTCTTCCTCAATCATTTTCCCACTTTTGTTTTATTTATGTATTTATTTAAAGCAGGATCTCACTATGTAGCCTTGGCTGGTCTCCAAAGCACTTAGTTTCATCTGCCTCTGTCTCCACAGGGCTGGGATCAAAGGGGTGCGCCACCACACCCACCCAGCTCTACATTAGTTTTGAAACTTGGTCTCTTACTGGTTGGGTAGACCGGATGGCCAGCAAGCTTCTGGAATCTATCTGTCTGAGTACTAGGGTTATAGACAACAACAGCCTTGCCTAGCTTTTATGTGTGTGCTGGGGATTCAAGACTGAGTGCATGCTTATGTAGCTAACAACTTCATACACTGGACTGTTTCCCAAGTTCTGTAGACCAGGCTGGCCTCGAACTCACATAAATCTGATGGCCTCCCAAGTGCCCAAGTGCTGGGACTAAAGGTATATGCCACTACCACCAGGCCCAACTTATTTTTTGAGACAGGATCTCCAGACTGGCCTGGAGCTCCCTGATTCAGCCTGGCTGGCCAGAAGGCTCCAGTGATCAGCTTGTCCCCATCTTCCCAGTGCCTGGATTACCACTGCTCACCACTCCACCCAACTTTTCCTCCAAGTCTGTTTCTCTTGTACAGCATCTGAACTCTGCTTTTGAGTCTCCATGGCCCTTTTAAACCTGCTCAGAGCCTGCACAGACAGCAGCATGCATACAGACAGACACACAGACACAGACACAGACACAGACACAGACACACACACACACACACACACACACACACACACACACACACACACGGAATTTTTTTTCTTTTGGAGGCAGGGTTTCTGTGTAGCCCTGGCTGTCCTGGAACTAGCAGTGTAGACCAAGCTGGCCTTGAACTCAGAGATCCGCCTGCCTCTGCCTGCTGAGTACTGAGATTAAAGGTGTGGACCTCCACCACCAGCTAAAAAATTTTTTAAAGAATTTTGACAGGCAGTGGTGGCGCACACCTTTAGACCCAGCAGTTGGGAGGCAGAAGCAGGCGGATCTCTGTGAGTTTGAGATCAGCCTGGTCTACAAGAGCTAGTTCCAGGACTAGCTTTTTGTTCCTTATTTGTGTGGGCAGGTTCGAGGTGCACGTGTGCGTGTAGGTTCCAGTGAGCTCGTGCACATGGGGGCCAGATGTAAATCTCAGGTGTTCCTAGGGCGCTATCCACTTTTTTTTTTTTTTTTTTTTTTTTTTTTTTTTTAACACAGGACTTTTCACTCAACCCCGGAACTTGCAAATGAAGCTAGACGGGGTAAGCCAATGAGCCCAGAGGCATCCACCTATCTTCACCTTCCTGGAGCTGGGATTGCAAGTGTGTGCACCTGGGTCTGTTTTCACAGGGCCCTGTGACTCAATCTCTGGTTCTCCCACTTGCAGTTTATGGACAAGAGTTATCTCTCCAGCCTCAGGAGGGCTTTTCTTGAGTCTTTTAAGTTGTGGGCAGCACAAACACAGGCAGTGGGGCAGGGTCTAATCTAGCCTCTTGGCACTGTCCCACTAAAGACAAACTTGGTCTTCACAGGAAGTCAACAGTTCAGGAGACCACTAACCCAGCCCTTACCACAGGGTGCTGAGACTTGACCTCTTGGAAAAGGGCATCCTACCAGAGGAAGAAAATTCACACCTGTCTCAAGGCTTTGGTCCAGAACCAAGATAGAGGGCCAAAGGTTATGCAGGGGCCAGAATGGACTTGCCTTCTCTAGGATATGTTTGCACCCTGAAAATGCACCCTCTAGAGAAAATTAACCTCAAACCTTCTCTGTAAGCTGTAAGTAAGTGCTCAAGTCACCCACAGCTGGACACAGTCAGACTCCAAGTCTATTGCTCTCTCCGGCCTCCCTGGGACTCCCAAAGTCATAGCCCACCATTTAGGGAAGCGTACCTCTCCAATTTGCACCAGGCAAAGATGGGGAACCAAGGTCTAAGTCAGCCAGAGTGGTAGGGGTCTCCCCTGGGAAAACCTGCAGTGCCCTCCTGAGATACTCTATCCCTCCAGGATCCCCCAAATGACATCCTGACACCCGCTGAGAGTCACTCGTTGATCTCAATCAATGAGCAACAATTTTGGCATCTCCTGCAGTATTTGGGGTGGGGGCGGGGCTGCTCTAGGGCAGGGAACCAAAAAAAGATTAGATACTTTAACGGGTCAAGAAAGGGGTCGCTGCTCCCCAGGCCCACCGAAGCTGAGGCTTACAAGTGACCAGTCTATAACATGGCCCCTCGGAGAGCGCGCACGGGGTTGGGGGCTGGGGGGTCGTCTCGTTCCCGCCCCCTCACTCTGGCCAAAGCCGGGATTTCTCCTCACTCGCCCTCCCAGGGACACCTGTACCTCCCAGCCCACAAACCTTCCCCGTAGATCCCCAGCCCTGTGCGAGCTGGGGGCTCCAAAGGGGCAGCAGCAGCTCCCTTCCTGCAGCGCTGCCCTCCCTCCTCCGCCTCGCAGGTTGACTAATTTAGGAAAGGGAGCCCGGCTCGGAGCAGCCCTGGCAGCTGGCGAGGCGGGAAACCGGGAGCCCCAGCCCCGCGGACCAGCCGCCTCCAGATCCTTGGCCGGGTTCTCCCTTTCTCCCAGCGCTCTGCGGAGCGGGGCCAACAGGCAGGAGAATCAACAATCCAGAAAACTTTCAATGGATCACGCTGCAGACTAGGGGGGAGGGGGAGAGAGGGGATGCGAGGCGGGTGGGGGCGGGGAGCTCGGGGACAGAGCTTCAAAGCTCTCACTTACCATCTTGTTCACATCCATGATTGAAGCGGTAAGGTGTCCTCCCCACGCCAAGCGAGATCCCGGGTACCCCCCACTGAAGGCTGGTCGCGGCTACTGCAGCCCCGGGGGTACCATGCTGCTTGCTGGCAACGGCGGCCGGCGGGGGCCCTGGTGGTGGCCGGCGGCACCGCGGCTGGACCGAGGACGGCGGGGGCGGGCGGGGAGGGAAGAGGATGGAAGGGGAGGGGACGGCAAGGGAGGGGAAGGGCGGCGGCGGGGGAGGCGCGGTCCCTCCGTGGGGCTGGAGGGGAGGGCACGGAGAACCCTGAGATCCGCCGCAAGAGGTGAGGACACCCCGAGATGGATTCCGGGACCCTGCCCTGAGGTCCCCAGGAGCTCATCGAAGAGGGTGTGATTTGAATAACAAAAGGTCTCTTTCGGCCGCTGCCCAGGCGGATGGGACAGGATCACTGGCGAGCCAGGAGCTGGAGGCCGCCAGGAAGTGTGTGTGTGTGTACGCGTGCAAGCTTGTGCGAATGTGTGAGCATGCACGCGCGCATGTTTCCGTGGTGGGCTCGGTGGGACTCAGGAAGTGCACGGGGGGGGCAATAGGGGCGGGAGAGATATCCCCTCAAGCACGAGTGTGCACATTCCAGTGAGGGCAGGGTCCAGCCCCTTGTCCCCTCTCCACTTGGCTTTCCCCCATGGACAAAGAGGTAATTGAGAGGCTGAGGCTAATCCCCAGAGGCCTCCCAACACGAGGCTGGGGGCTCCAAACAGAAGGGCGAATGGAAATGACGGTGCCAGGTATCCCTCCTCTCCAGCGTTATAAGGACAGGCCCCTGCTCCCAAGTAGCCGAAAGCTTGCCCCTTTCTGGAGGACAGATTGGCTGCCTGGCTTCTAAATTGGGTGTCTACACCCTCTCAGAACCCCTACCTTCAAAGCCCAACCCTGCTTCCCCACCAACTTCCCATCCTTAGAGAATCCCTTGGCCGGCTCTCTCCGCTCTGGGAGACACAGCTGGTGCCTAGAGCAGGACTCCAAGCTAAGGCTCCTTTGGTGTAAGGTTTCCCAGGAGACAAAAGCCTGTCATCTTCCTCCTCCCAAATCAGAGGCAGCCTGGCCCCGGTGTAGTTACGAAGCCGGGGACCTGACAGTCCACTTCGTTACACAGGGAGGAAACTGAGACCCAGAGGAGAGTGAATTGGCCCCTGGTAATACACCTCAATACAGACAGTACCCCCAAGCCCCAAAGGGCTTCCTGAGATGCTCTACAGTGGGGGCGCGCGCACAGCTTTTTAAAACCTTTGTGTTTTGCATGTGTGCGGTACTTAGGGAGGGAGGTGAAATGGAGGCTGCAGGGCACATGGCTTCGTCAATTCCTCTGTGCACATGCACTTACAAGTGTCATAGCACAGGTGTGGCCGTCAGGGGGCAACTTTCTCTCCTTCAGTCATTCAGAGTCTTGAATAACAAACGGGTGATGAGGCTTGGGAATGAATGCCTTCTTCTTGCCAGTCCTCCAGGGTTTTTTGAGACAGGGTCCCCCACTTATCTGGCTAGGCTGACTGGGCAGTAAGTCCCAGGGATACATCTGTCTTTACTTCCCCAACACTGGGATGACAGTGTGCCCAGCTTTTTACATAGGTTCTGGGGATTTGAATTCAAGTGCTGTTGCTTGCATGGCAAGCTCTTTTCTAAGCCTGCACTCCCTCCCTTTTAAATGATTTATTTATGTTATTTGATGTATGTGTTTTGCCAGCATGTATGTCTGTGTACCATGCACACAACACTTGGTGCCTTTAGGAGTCAGAAGATAACACTGGATTCCCTCCAACTGGAGTTGCAGATGGTTGTGAAATACAATGTGGATTCTGGGAACTGAACCTAGGTTCTCTACAAGAGCAGCCAGTGCCCTTAATCTCAGAGCCATCTCTCCAGCCCCTGGTTTTGTTTTTAAAGATAGTCTCACTGTGTAGCCCTATAGCTGGCTTGGAACTCTATATATAAACCAGGCTGGCCCCAAACCCATTGAGATCCGCTTGCCTCTACCTCCCTAGTGCTGGGACCAAAGGCCTGTGGTAGCCATGGCAGGCTCTCTTATGAGATATGGTCCCATGAAGCCTAGGCTGGCCTCTACCTTATTGTGTAGCTGAGGATGAGTTTGATTAAGATTTTCAAAGGAAGAAGGGATAGGCCCCAGGGCTCTCTGTACCTACAGGAAGGAGCCAGCTGAGCTGCCCCCTCCCTTTGCAATCAGAATTCTTATCAATGAAGTTGGGGCTGTTCCCCCTCCCCCAGCCCTCTGGTGGGTGGAGGTGAGCATACAATCAGAGTGATTTACAGGCAGAACTAGGTGCTAGGTGTGATAGCAATCCCAGCAATAAGGCAGGGATTTTCTGAATAGCCTGGGCTACACAGCCAGGAGCTACAATAAAAAGATGCTGCCTCAAAAACAGTCAAAAAACTTGTGAACCATTAAGCTTGGAATTCCCAGCAGATGCTTTTTATTTGAGTGTGGCTTTTGTTGTTATTGGCTGCTTTTTATTGTTTGGGTTGTTTTTGTTTTGTTTTTTGAAACAGTTTTTCTGTGTAGCCCTGGCTATCCTAGAACTCCATTTGTATACCAGGCTGGTTTTGAACTCAAGAGATCCACCTGCCCCTGCCTCCCAAACGCTAGGACTAAAGGCATGCGCCACCAATGCCCGGCCAAGGCTTTTTGCTTTTTAAGACAAGATCTCATATACTTGGTATAGTATTTCTGCTTCAGTTTCTTCCTTACAAATGTGGGATTACTATTATTATTATTATTATTATTATTATTATTATTATTATTATTTACACAGGGTCTTACTTGTATCCCTGGCCTGGAATTCACTAAGTAGACTAGGCAAGCCTCAAACTCACCTTCCTCTGCCTCCAGAATGCTCAGGTTAAAGGCATGCATCTTTGTGTCCAGATGTAAATGCTGGAACTTTATATATACCACAATACCTAGTTTTAGTGATGCTTCTTCATTTTATTATTATTATTTTAAGACAGGAACTATATTACCCTGGCTGGCCTAGAACTTGTCCTGGAACTGTCCATTGAGTGATGGCATTGAAGGTGTATACCACCACACCCAGCTGGAGTGCTTTTTAAGACAAGGTCTTGATATACCCTCCCCCACCCTGGAACTCACTATATATAGCCCAGGTTGTCCTTGAGCTCACAGCAATCCCCTGTCAAAGCCTCCAGAGTGCTGGAGTGTTGGGTGAGTAGGTAGGCACTGGAGATTTGAACTAAGTCCTCATGCTTAAGGAACATACTCTTAGCCTACTGAGCCATTTCTGTTACCCTTGTCATCTTAGATTGTGACCTAGTAACATAAATTCCCAGTTTCTGGCCTCCAGAGCTGTGGGAAGATGGGATTCTGTTTCTGTTTTCAAAGTGTGTGTGTGTGTGTGATAGAACAACTTGCTGGAATGAGTTCTCTTTCTACCATGTGGGTCCTGAAGATCAAACACAGCTCCTCAGGTGGTTGGGCTTGGTGGCAAGCATCTTACCCACTGAGCCATGTCCCTGGCCCCAGAATTCTGATGTTTTAACTACGAGCTTGTGGTCAGCTTTGTTGTAGCAGTTATAGGAGATGCACACAATGCTCAAAGGTCAGCAAGTGCTGGCACTCCTGCTTCAGCCTTAGCCGCCTGGGGGCTATGATGTTTTCTATAGGGTTATTGAACCCTGAAGCTGTGACAAAGGAGGGCGGGCTAACCAGGGGCAGGGCTATGACTTCCTTCATTTACAGGGACAGGCAAGGCCTGTGCAAAAGTGCCTTTAAAAAACAGCCTCTGGGGACTGACAAGCTGGTTCAGCAGGTAAAGACACTTGCTGACAAGCCTAAGGATCTAAGTTCAATCCCCAGGACCCACATGATAAAGGAGTCAACCAACTCCTAGAAGATGTGATCTGATCTCTGCATAGGACTGTAGTAATGTGTGCCCCCCATAAGTAAATAAATATAATAAAAATTTTAAAACAAAACCATCCTCTGAACTGATCCACATGCATCTAGTCTCTTCCTCTCTCATTCTTCTTACAGTAATTAAATTTCCCACCAGCCTACCTTAAATAAATAAGAAAATCCTAATTTGGTTTATTTTGTACCAAAATCCTTAATGCTATGGCCTCCTCTCCCTCCCTTGCCGTCTATCTTCTCCTAGCATTCCACCCCTCCCTCTTCATCAGGCTGCTCATCTGTAACAATTTAGTGAGACTCTATCTCAAAATAAAAAGCATAAAGAGGGCTGGAGTGTGGCTCAGCGGTAGAGCCCCTGCCTAGAATCCTCCAGTGAGGGGCTGGGGCCAAGGCTCAGAGGCAGTGCTGTCCCAGCACCACAGAGTTTTACAGAAAAGAGAAAACCTACACAGAAGCTGGCGGATGTGCCCTGGTGGAGGCTGACACCTACTGGTGACCAGATTTGTGCAGCCTAGCCCTACACATACCACACCAACCGCCTTGAGGGCCAAGCTAGGGCAGGCAAGGCCTTGTTACAGGGTATTGTGCTGCAGAGGTGATAAATTTCAGAGATAAGGTTACTTAACTGTAATCAAACTACCATCCCAGTCAAAGGGGCTTTGTAGCCTTAGTTGTTATGCTATTGTTTTTAAAATTAAAGCTCTGCAGGGCTGCAGTGTTTACAAAACACCTTTTGGTTGTTGCCTCATTCAGTCCCTAAGGCCATCAGGTAGACTGGGGCAGAATATACCGTTATGACTGCATGGACACTGGCTGATAGAGTTATAAGGAATAGTGACCGTGGAACCTCAGATAAGCAGGGATGGGCTGGAGGTTCTTGCTTTTACTTTTTGTGTATTTTTAAAAGATTTATTTTATGCATATGGTGCTCTATGTGCATGTACATGCATGTACAACTGCACACCAGCAGAGGGCACCAGATCTCATATCGGATGGTTGTGAGACACCATGTGGGTGCTGGGAATTGAACTCAGGACCTCTGGAAGAGCTGCCAGTGCTCTTAACCACTGAGCCATCTCTCCAACCTCTTGTATCTTTTTAGACAGTTGTTTGTTTCGTGTGCATGTGTGCACAAGGGTGAGAGGCTGTGTGTGCCATGATGTGTGTGTGTGGAGGTCGGAGGACAACTTTCAAGACCAATTCTCTACGTCTGCCATGTGGGTTCTTGGGATCAGACTTAGGTCCTTCCAGCTTGGTGGCAAGTGCCTTTACCTACAAAGCCATCTCTACAGCCCCTATTTTTCTTATTTAGAGACAGGGTCTCGCAGGCCAGTTGGACCTCCAGTTCTTTTACATAGTCATGCTGACTTTGATCTTCTGAAGCTCCTGCTTCTACCTCCCAAATGCTGGAATCACTGGCATGTGGGCCATGTTTGGGTGTTTTGTTTTGACACAGGGTCTCTCTATCTATGTAGCTAATACTGGCTGGGAATTAATTATCTATTTATTTTTTTATGTGTATGAGTGTGTTGTCTGCATGTATGTCTGTGCACACATGTGTGCCTGGTGCCCATGGAGGCCAGAAGAGGCATAGATCCTCTGGAACTGGAGTTAAAGATAGGGTGTGGGGTGTGGGGATGGAGAGATAGCTCAGCAGTTAAGAGCACTAGCTGTTTTTACAGAGGACCTGGGTTTGATTCCCAGCATCCACACAATGGCTCATAGCCACCTGTAACTCCTGTTCCAGGGGATCTGATGTCTTCTTTTGACCTCCACAGGGACCAGGCACACATGTGGTGAACAGATATACATGCAAGGCAAATCACTCATACAAAAAAAATAAAGGTATGTATGTATGTATGTATGTATGTATGTATGTATGTATGTATAAATAAGAAGTTGTGTGCCTCCATGTGTATTGGATGCTGAGAATCACCGTGTCCTCTGGAAAAGAACAGCCAGTGCTCTTAAACACTGAGCCATCTCTCCAGCTCCTGACCTGCCTCCAGAGTGCTGGGGTTACAGGTGTGCACCACCACCTTAAATTTCTTCAACTTTGTCCAGTATGCTTTAAATTGTGCAATGAAAAGATGGGACTAGGTTGTGGCTCAGTGGGTAGAGTGCTTGCCTAGCATGCATGAAGCCCTGAGCTCCATTCCAGTGTCACATAAATCCATCATGGTGCTACATACCTGTAATCCCAGCACTCAGGAGATAGAGGAAGGAGAATTAGAAATTCAAGGTTGTCTTTGGCTACATAGTGAGTGTAAGGCTAGCCTGGGCTACATGATACACTTTTTCAAAACATACAGCGTGGGCTAGAGAAATGGCCCATCACTGGAAAGCTCTTGCCTGTGAAAGCTTGACAACCTGAGTTTTAACCCTGCAGCCCATAGAACAGTGAAAGGAGAGAACAGTCTCCACAAAGTTGTCCTCTGACCTCCACATGTCTGCCATGGCACACATGCATCAATACATATATGTGCACACCAATAGCAAATAAAATGAAAAACTAGGGAAAGAAGGAAGAAATGAGGAAGTAAAGGAGAAGAGTAAGAAAAGAGTGAAGATACAGCTCGGTGAGTGAGGTGCTCACTGATGCTCTATCAGAGGACTGGAGTTTGGGTCTCAGTACCACAACTGATGGCTCACAAATACTTCTTACTCCAGCTCTGGGGGATTTGATGTACACTTCTGGCCTTGTGGATACTTGCATACACTTGTATGGCACACCCATGTGAGCACACACACAAATAATAAATCTTTGTTGCTGTTCAGTTTGTTTTTTGAGACAAGATTTCTCTGTGTGGGCTTGGATGTGGCTGTCCTGGCTTCAAATGCAGAGATAAGCCTGCCTCTCCTGAGTTCTGGGATTAAAGGTGTGAGCCACTATAAGATAAATCTTAAAAAAAAAAGAAGAAAGAAAGAAAGAAAGAGAGAGAGAGAGAGAGAGAGAGAGAGAGAGAGAGAGAGAGAGAGAGCAATGGTGGCACACGCCTTTAATCCCAGCACTAGGGAGGCAGAGGCAGGCAGATCTCTGTGAGTTCAAGGCCAGCCTGATCTACAGAGTGAGTTCCAGTATAGCCAGGGATATAGAGAGAAAATCTGTCTAGAAAAGCCAAACTTAAAAAAAAAAAAAAAGACAGGAAAATGTAAATAGAAAGAAAAAGGACCACCTACAGATTGGTTAAGCTTCCCTGAGAGCTGCCTCCAGAGAAGTATCCTGAGGGCTCTGATCTAATCAATGGATTAATTATTTAGTTCGTTTATAATATGCTGTTACAGAATCGGTCAGAGGTAGGGGGTGAGGCCAGGAAAGTCACTGGGTAAAACTTGTTAGTTTTGAAACAGCATCTCATGTAGCTTAGGTTAACCTCAACCTTGGTGTATACTTGAGGATGACCTTAAAAATTTAACTCCTGATCCTGTTGCTTCCACCTCCTGACTGCCAGGGTTACAGGCTCGCCCCATTATGCCCCATTTGTGAGGTACTGAGGATGGAACTCAGGGCTTTGTGCCTGTCAGGTGTGGTGGTATGAATGCAATTGGTCCTCATAATCTCATCGGGAGTGGCACTATTGGGAGGTGCGGCTTTGTTGGAGGAAGTGTGTCACTGTGGAGATGGGCTTTGAGGTCTCATATATGCTCAAGCCAAGCCCAATACTTGTCTACTTCCTGTTGCTTGAAGTCAATATGTAAGATTCTCAGCTCCTTCTCCAGCACCATGTCTGCCAGCAAGCTGCCCTGTCCCACCATAATGACAATGGACTAAACCTCTGAAACTGTAAGTGAGCCACCACAATGAAATGTTTTCCTTTGTAAGAGCTACCATGGGGGGGTTGGTAGGGGAGGAAGGGAGGGAGAAGGGAACTGGGATTGTCATATAATTCAATCTTGTTTGTAACTCAAATTTAAAAAATGATAAAAAAAAAAGTTGCCATGGTCATGGTGTCTCCTCGCAGCAATAAAAACCCTGACTAAGACACCAGGCAAGTCTCCACTGTGTTACATTCCCAGTACATTGTCTTTTGTCATCAATCTGAGGTCCCAGCTCATCACATCCAGGGTAGATCTTTCCTCTGGAAACACCTTCACAATTCTATTTAATACATTTTATTTGCCTATTTTTGAGATAGGTTCTCACTGTGCAACCCTGGTTGACCTGGAACTCAATATGTAGTCCAGGCTGGCTTCAAACTCATAGATAAGACTGCCTCTACCTCCCAAGTGCTGGGATGAGAGGCATCCACTACCACACCTGATAGGTAGGTGTGTGTGTGTGTGCAGTGTATGTCAGAGACACAAAGAACATGCGGAAGGTCCAAGGGTGGCTTGAAGGAGTTAGTGTTCTCCTTCCACAATTATGTGTCCTGGGAATTAAACTTGGGTTGTCAGGCTTGGTGACAACCACCTTTGCCAGCCAAGCCATCTTGCTGGCCCAGGACTCAAGACTCTAAATCTCATCAAGCAAACAATCAAGATTAATCACCACACACAGGGGCAATAGGGTGGAGCTAAGCAACTTCCAGCTGGTCTCCAGGAGGGTGTCCTGGACAGCCCTGGATTTCTTGGACTTATCCTCAGAAAGACAAGTTTAGCATTCTAAATGACATGGCTGATCCCCAGTCTTGTCACCCTCTGTGGTCCTGAAAAAGCAGAATGTCAGCAGCTCTGGCTGAGTCCTGAGCTGACCCCCACAGCAGGTGCTGCGGCCTCAGGTCCCATGGTGACCTGCCACAAACATCTGAGGGAAGGACAACCCCATATGTGTTGTGTTTGCCTAACAGACCAAACAGGAGGGTGGACTTCAAACTCCACAAATCTCCCTCAAGGGCATTGGCATGGCAGCACCCAAGTCCTGGCAAAGGCAACTCTATAAAGACCTAGTTACAGGACTGAGGATGAAGCTCAATTTGTAGAGTGCTTGCTGAGCACACGTGAAGATCTGAGTCCGTCCCAGGCACCACATGAACAGGGCATGGTGGCATACCTGTTACCCAGTACTCAAGATTTGGAGGCAGGAGGATGAAAAATTCAAGGTCATCCTCAGCTAGATGAGTTAGAGACCAGCCTGGGCTCCATGAGACTGTGCCATGTGTCCTTGCTGAATAAACATAAGGACCTTTTTAATCCTCAACAGCCAATGAGAGGACCTGTTTAATCCTCAGCAGCCAATAGGAAGGCCAAGCACTACAGCGCATGCTTGTAATCCCAGGAGCTGGGGAGGTGGAGACAGAAGGATCCCTAGAGCTCAGTGACCAGCCAGTCTAGACTACTTGAATAAATTTCAGGTTCTGTGAGGGTCCTTGCCTCAAAAGCAAGAGACAGCTCAGTGGGTAAAGGTATCTGATGCTAAACCTGATGACCTGAGTTTGATCCCCAGATCCGAAAAAGCAGAATGTCAGCAGCTTTGGCCGAGTGCTGGTGGAGGGGAAGAACCCACTCCCAAAAACTGTCCTTTGACCTCCACATGAGCACTGGGGCATAATATGTGTGTGCATGAGCATTGCACACACAATACATAAGATGTAATTTAAAAATTTTTGCTCACTACATAGCCCTGGATGTCTTGGAACTTGATATATAGCCCAGACTGGCCCCGAATTCACAGTAGTGTGCCTGCCTCTGCCTTCTGAGTGCTGGGATTAACGGCTTGATACTGACCTCTAGCCTGTAGACACCTGTATGTGTCTGTGCATCACACACAGAACAACCATAAAACAAAGAAGCCCAGTTAATGCTGCCTGAGCCTGCATTCCACCTAATAGATTCTGTGTATCCGTGCTTTGCCACAGGATGGATGCTCGCCCACCTGCAACCCTACAGGCCGTGTCTGTGCAGCCCTATCTATCACTCAGCCTGGAGGCTGGGCCACAATGAAGACAGTGCCTCACTCAAGCCACCCATAAGCAGTAATGTCTGCTTCCTCCTACAGCCACTGTCCACTTCTGCATGGGTCAATTCAGCCCGACAAAGACTCCAATCATTTTCTTCTGACTGTCTGTCCTTTAGAAGAGAGGTCATCAGCGAAGACAGGTCTGCCCCAGGGCACTCTCTGGGCACCAGCTGGGGATGTCAGAGATGTCCCTGGGGAAGGCTGAGAGCTTTGGCATCAATGAATAATGAGAAGAAGATTGAAGTACCACTCAGAGCCAGCAAAGGTCAAGTGCTCTATAGTTATCCCATCCAAGGTCGGTCTGGGGCACTGCCCCCA